>NW_028255915.1:5000-7500 GCF_971803275.1 Cyanistes caeruleus | reverse complement strand
TTAGGGTTAGGGTTAGGGTTAGGGTTAGGGTTAGGGTTAGGGTTAGGGTTAGGGTTAGGGTTAGGGTTAGGGTTAGGGTTAGGGTTAGGGTTAGGGTTAGGGTTAGGGTTAGGGTTAGGGTTAGGGTTAGGGTTAGGGTTAGGGTTAGGGTTAGGGTTAGGGTTAGGGTTAGGGTTAGGGTTAGGGTTAGGGTTAGGGTTAGGGTTAGGGTTAGGGTTAGGGTTAGGGTTAGGGTTAGGGTTAGGGTTAGGGTTAGGGTTAGGGTTAGGGTTAGGGTTAGGGTTAGGGTTAGGGTTAGGGTTAGGGTTAGGGTTAGGGTTAGGGTTAGGGTTAGGGTTAGGGTTAGGGTTAGGGTTAGGGTTAGGGTTAGGGTTAGGGTTAGGGTTAGGGTTAGGGTTAGGGTTAGGGTTAGGGTTAGGGTTAGGGTTAGGGTTAGGGTTAGGGTTAGGGTTAGGGTTAGGGTTAGGGTTAGGGTTAGGGTTAGGGTTAGGGTTAGGGTTAGGGTTAGGGTTAGGGTTAGGGTTAGGGTTAGGGTTAGGGTTAGGGTTAGGGTTAGGGTTAGGGTTAGGGTTAGGGTTAGGGTTAGGGTTAGGGTTAGGGTTAGGGTTAGGGTTAGGGTTAGGGTTAGGGTTAGGGTTAGGGTTAGGGTTAGGGTTAGGGTTAGGGTTAGGGTTAGGGTTAGGGTTAGGGTTAGGGTTAGGGTTAGGGTTAGGGTTAGGGTTAGGGTTAGGGTTAGGGTTAGGGTTAGGGTTAGGGTTAGGGTTAGGGTTAGGGTTAGGGTTAGGGTTAGGGTTAGGGTTAGGGTTAGGGTTAGGGTTAGGGTTAGGGTTAGGGTTAGGGTTAGGGTTAGGGTTAGGGTTAGGGTTAGGGTTAGGGTTAGGGTTAGGGTTAGGGTTAGGGTTAGGGTTAGGGTTAGGGTTAGGGTTAGGGTTAGGGTTAGGGTTAGGGTTAGGGTTAGGGTTAGGGTTAGGGTTAGGGTTAGGGTTAGGGTTAGGGTTAGGGTTAGGGTTAGGGTTAGGGTTAGGGTTAGGGTTAGGGTTAGGGTTAGGGTTAGGGTTAGGGTTAGGGTTAGGGTTAGGGTTAGGGTTAGGGTTAGGGTTAGGGTTAGGGTTAGGGTTAGGGTTAGGGTTAGGGTTAGGGTTAGGGTTAGGGTTAGGGTTAGGGTTAGGGTTAGGGTTAGGGTTAGGGTTAGGGTTAGGGTTAGGGTTAGGGTTAGGGTTAGGGTTAGGGTTAGGGTTAGGGTTAGGGTTAGGGTTAGGGTTAGGGTTAGGGTTAGGGTTAGGGTTAGGGTTAGGGTTAGGGTTAGGGTTAGGGTTAGGGTTAGGGTTAGGGTTAGGGTTAGGGTTAGGGTTAGGGTTAGGGTTAGGGTTAGGGTTAGGGTTAGGGTTAGGGTTAGGGTTAGGGTTAGGGTTAGGGTTAGGGTTAGGGTTAGGGTTAGGGTTAGGGTTAGGGTTAGGGTTAGGGTTAGGGTTAGGGTTAGGGTTAGGGTTAGGGTTAGGGTTAGGGTTAGGGTTAGGGTTAGGGTTAGGGTTAGGGTTAGGGTTAGGGTTAGGGTTAGGGTTAGGGTTAGGGTTAGGGTTAGGGTTAGGGTTAGGGTTAGGGTTAGGGTTAGGGTTAGGGTTAGGGTTAGGGTTAGGGTTAGGGTTAGGGTTAGGGTTAGGTTAGGGTTAGGGTTAGGGTTAGGGTTAGGGTTAGGGTTAGGGTTAGGGTTAGGGTTAGGGTTAGGGTTAGGGTTAGGGTTAGGGTTAGGGTTAGGGTTAGGGTTAGGGTTAGGGTTAGGGTTAGGGTTAGGGTTAGGGTTAGGGTTAGGGTTAGGGTTAGGGTTAGGGTTAGGGTTAGGGTTAGGGTTAGGGTTAGGGTTAGGGTTAGGGTTAGGGTTAGGGTTAGGGTTAGGGTTAGGGTTAGGGTTAGGGTTAGGGTTAGGGTTAGGGTTAGGGTTAGGGTTAGGGTTAGGGTTAGGGTTAGGGTTAGGGTTAGGGTTAGGGTTAGGGTTAGGGTTAGGGTTAGGGTTAGGGTTAGGGTTAGGGTTAGGGTTAGGGTTAGGGTTAGGGTTAGGGTTAGGGTTAGGGTTAGGGTTAGGGTTAGGGTTAGGGTTAGGGTTAGGGTTAGGGTTAGGGTTAGGTTAGGGTTAGGGTTAGGGTTAGGGTTAGGGTTAGGGTTAGGGTTAGGGTTAGGGTTAGGGTTAGGGTTAGGGTTAGGGTTAGGGTTAGGGTTAGGGTTAGGGTTAGGGTTAGGGTTAGGGTTAGGGTTAGGGTTAGGGTTAGGGTTAGGGTTAGGGTTAGGGTTAGGGTTAGGGTTAGGGTTAGGGTTAGGGTTAGGGTTAGGGTTAGGGTTAGGGTTAGGGTTAGGGTTAGGGTTAGGGTTAGGGTTAGGGTTAGGGTTAGGGTTAGGGTTAGGGTTAGGGTTAGGGTTAGGGTTAGGGTTAGGGGTTAGGGTTAGGGTTAGGGTTAGGGTTAGGGGTTAGGGTTAGGGTTAGGGTTAGGGTTAGGGTTAGGGTTAG
>NW_028255913.1:600000-769000 GCF_971803275.1 Cyanistes caeruleus | reverse complement strand
AATTTCCTCTTCTCTGGGACACCACAGCAATGTCAAAGCCACTGTTTCCCTACCTGTGACATCATAGCAAGTTTGAGCTCCAAATTTTGCTCCTCTCCATGACAGCACAGCAATGACAGGCCCAGTGTTTGCCTCTCTGAGACACCACAGCAGTGACAACTCCAATATTCCCGTCTCCGTGACACCAGAGCAGGGACAGCCAAAAAGTTGCCCTCTGTGTGAAACCAGAGAGGTGACAGCCAAAATTGCCTCCTCTCTGTTAAAAGACACCAATGTCAGGCCCAGTGTTCCACACTCTGACACCACAGCAGCGACAACACCGCTGTTTCTCTCTCTGTGACACCACAGCAGTGAGAGCCTCAAAGTTCCGCTCTCGGTGACAGCAGTGCACTCCGAGTCCCAGTATTCCCCTGACAGTAACATCACAGCTCTAACTACCTCCATTTCACTCTCTCGCTGAAACCACAGCAGTGACAGCCCGACTCTTCCCCTCTCTGTGAAATCACAGTAATGACAGCGCCAAATTGCCTCCTCTCTGTTACACCACAGCAATGTCAGGCCCAGAGTTCCACTGTCTAGGACACCATAGAAGTGTGAGCTCCAATTGAATCCTCTCTGGGACACCACAAAAATGAGAGCCCCAGTGTTACACCCTCACTGATACAACAGCAGTGAGAGCCCAAATTTCCCCCTCTCTCTGACACCAGAGCAGGGTGAGGCCTAATTTTCTCCTCTCTGTGACACCACAGCAGGGACAGCCAAAAAGTTGCCCTCTCTGTGAAACCAGAGAGGTGACAGCCAAAATTGCCTCCTCTCTGTGAAAGCACACCAATGTCAGGCCCAGTGTTACACTCTTACACCACAGCAGCGACAACACCGCTGTTTCTCTCTCTGTGACACCACAGCAGTGAGAGCCCCAAAGTTCCGCTCTCGGTGACAGCAGTGCACTCCGAGTCCCAGTATTCCCCTGTCTGTAACATCACAGCTCTAACTACCTCCATTTCTCTCTCTCGCTGAAACACCAGCAGTGACAGCCCGACTCTTGTACTCTCTGTGAAATCACAGTAATGACAGCCCCAAATTGCCTCCTCTCTGTTACACCACAGCAATGTCAGGCCCAGAGTTCCACTGTCTAGGACACCATAGAAGTGTGAGCTCCAATTGAATCCTCTCTGGGACACCACAAAAATGAGAGCCCCAGTGTTACGCCCTCACTGATACAACAGCAGTGAGAGCCCAAATTTCCCCCTCTCTGTGACACCAGAGCAGGGAGAGGCCTAATTTCCTCCTCTCCGTGACACCACAGCAATGTCAGAGCCAGTGTAACCCTCCCTGTGACATCCTAGCAGTGTGAGCTCCAAATTGCTCCTCTCTGTGGCACCACAGCAATGACAGGCCCAAATTTCCTCTTCTCCGTCCCACCACAACAGCACTGACAGCACCTATTTCTTCATCTCTTCCACCACAGAAGTGAGAGCCCCAAAGTTCCACTCGCTGTGACCGCAGTGCAGCCACAGCCCAAAATTGCTCCTCTCTGTGAAACGACAGCAATTTTAGGCCCAGGATTACCCTGTTGGAGACACCATAGCAGTTAGAGCCCATCTTTACCCCTCTCTGGGACACCAGAGCAGTGAGGGCCCAAATTTTCTCTTCTCTGGGACACCACAGCAATGTCAGAGCCACTCTTACCCTACCTGTGACATCATAGCAAGTTTGAGCTCCAAATTTTGCTCCTCCCCATGACAGCACAGCAATGACAGGCCCAGTGTTTGCCTCTCTGAGACACCACAGCAGTGACAGCTCCAATATTCCCGTCTCCGTGACACCAGAGCAGGGACAGCCAAAAAGTTGCCCTCTCTGTGAAACCAGAGAGGTGACAGCCAAAATTGCCTCGTCTCTATTAAAAGACACCAATATCAGGCCCAGTGTTCCACACTCTGACACCACAGCAGCAACAACACCGCTGTTTCTCTCTCTGTGACACCACAGCAGTGAAGCCTCAAAGTTCCGCTCTCGGTGACAGCAGTGCACTCCGAGTCCCAGTATTCCCCTGTCTGTAACATCACAGCTCTAACTACCTCCATTTCACTCTCTTGCTGAAACCACAGCAGTGACAGCCCGACTCTTCCCCTCTCTGTGAAATCACAGTAATGACAGCCCCAAATTGCTTCCTCTCTGTCACACCACAGCAATGTCAGGCCCAGAGTTCCACTGTCTAGGACACCATAGAAGTGTGAGCTCCAATTTAATCCTCTCTGGGACACCACAACAATGAGAGCCCCAGTGTTACGCCCTCACTGATACAACAGCAGTGAGAGCCCAAATATCCGCCTCTCTGTGACACCAGAGCAGAGACAGCTCCAATACTCCAGTCTCCATGACTACACAGCAGGGACAGCCAAAAAGTTGCCCTCTCTGTGAAACCAGAGAGGTGACAGCCAAAATTGCCTCCTCTCTGTGAAAGCACACCAATGTCAGGCCCAGTGTTGCACTCTCTGACACCACAGCAGCGACAACACCGCTGTTTCTATCTCTGTGACACCACAGCAGTGAGAGCCCCAAAGTTGCGCTCTCGGTGACAGCAGTGCACTCCGAGTCCCAGTATTCCCCTGTCTGTAACATCACAGCTCTAACTACCTCCATTTCACTCTCTCGCTCAAACAACAGCAGTGACAGCCCGACTCTTCCCCTCTCTGTGAAATCACAGTAATGACAGCCCGAAATTGCCTCCTCTCTGTTACACCACAGCAATGTCAGGCCCAGAGTTCCACTGTCTAGGACACCATAGAAGTGTGAGCTCCAATTGAATCCTCTCTGGGACACCACAAAAATGAGAGCCCCAGTGTTACGCCCTCACTGATACAACAGCAGTGAGAGCCCAAATTTCCCCCTCTCTGTGACACCAGAGCAGGGAGAGGCCTAATTTCCTCCTCTCCGTGACACCACAGCAATGTCAGAGCCAGTGTAACCCTCCCTGTGACATCATAGCAGTGTGAGCTCCAAATTGCTCCTCTCTGTGGCACCACAGCAATGACAGGCCCAAATTTCCTCTTCTCCGTCCCACCACAACAGCACTGACAGCACCTATTTCTTCATCTCTTCCACCACAGAAGTGAGAGCCCCAAAGTTCCACTCGCTGTGACCGCAGTGCAGCCACAGCCCAAAATTGCTCCTCTCTGTGAAACGACAGCAATTTTAGGCCCAGGATTACCCTGTTGGAGACACCATAGCAGTTAGAGCCCATCTTTACCCCTCTCTGGGACACCAGAGCAGTGAGGGCCCAAATTTTCTCTTCTCTGGGACACCACAGCAATGTCAGAGCCACTCTTACCCTACCTGTGACATCATAGCAAGTTTGAGCTCCAAATTTTGCTCCTCCCCATGACAGCACAGCAATGACAGGCCCAGTGTTTGCCTCTCTGAGACACCACAGCAGTGACAGCTCCAATATTCCCGTCTCCGTGACACCAGAGCAGGGACAGCCAAAAAGTTGCCCTCTCTGTGAAACCAGAGAGGTGACAGCCAAAATTGCCTCGTCTCTGTTAAAAGACACCAATATCAGGCCCAGTGTTCCACACTCTGACACCACAGCAGCAACAACACCGCTGTTTCTCTCTCTGTGACACCACAGCAGTGAAGCCTCAAAGTTCCGCTCTCGGTGACAGCAGTGCACTCCGAGTCCCAGTATTCCCCTGTCTGTAACATCACAGCTCTAACTACCTCCATTTCACTCTCTTGCTGAAACCACAGCAGTGACAGCCCGACTCTTCCCCTCTCTGTGAAATCACAGTAATGACAGCCCCAAATTGCTTCCTCTCTGTCACACCACAGCAATGTCAGGCCCAGAGTTCCACTGTCTAGGACACCATAGAAGTGTGAGCTCCAATTTAATCCTCTCTGGGACACCACAACAATGAGAGCCCCAGTGTTACGCCCTCACTGATACAACAGCAGTGAGAGCCCAAATATCCGCCTCTCTGTGACACCAGAGCAGAGACAGCTCCAATACTCCCGTCTCCATGACTACACAGCAGGGACAGCCAAAAAGTTGCCCTCTCTGTGAAACCAGAGAGGTGACAGCCAAAATTGCCTCCTCTCTGTGAAAGCACACCAATGTCAGGCCCAGTGTTGCACTCTCTGACACCACAGCAGCGACAACACCGCTGTTTCTCTCTCTGTGACACCACAGCAGTGAGAGCCCCAAAGTTGCGCTCTCGGTGACAGCAGTGCACTCCGAGTCCCAGTATTCCCCTGTCTGTAACATCACAGCTCTAACTACCTCCATTTCACTCTCTCGCTCAAACAACAGCAGTGACAGCCCGACTCTTCCCCTCTCTGTGAAATCACAGTAATGACAGCCCGAAATTGCCTCCTCTCTGTTACACCACAGCAATGTCAGGCCCAGAGTTCCACTGTCTAGGACACCATCGAAGTGTGAGCTCCAATTGAATCCTCTCTGGGACACCACGACAATGAGAGCCCCAGTGTTACGCCCTCACTGATACAACAGCAGTGAGAGCCCAAATTTCCCCCTCTCTGTGACACCAGAGCAGGGAGAGGCCTAATTTCCGCCTCTCTGTGACACCACAGCAATGTCAGAGCCAGTGTAACCCTCCCTGTGACATCATAGCAGTGTGAGCTCCAAAGTGCTCCCCTCTGTGACACCACAGCAATGACAGGCCCAAATTTCCTCTTCTCCATCATACCACAACAGCACTGACAGCACCTATTTCTTCATCTCTTCCACCACAGAAGTGAGAGCCCCAAAGTTCCACTCGCTGTGACCGCAGTGCAGTCACACACCAAATTTCCTCCTGTCTCTGACTCCACGCCAGTGACAGCCCCACTCTTCCATTCCCGGTGACACCAGGGCAGTGACATGCCCAATTTCCTCCTCTCTGTGACTTCAGAGCAGTGAGAGCTCCAGTGTTCCACTCTCTGCGTCAACATAGCAGTGACAGCTCCAATGTTCCCGTCTCTGGGACACCATAGCAGTGTGAGCCCCAAAGTTCCACTCGCTGGGACAGCAGTGCAGCCACAGCCCAAAATTGCTCCTCTCTGTGAAACGACAGCAATTTTAGGCCCAGGATTACCCTGTTGGAGACACCATAGCAGTTAGAGCCCAACTTTACCCCTCTCTGTGACACCAGAGCAGTGAGGGCCCAAATTCCCTCTTCTCTGGGACACCACAGCAATGTCAGAGCCACTGTTTCCCTACCTGTGACATCATAGCAAGTTTGAGCTCCAAATTTTGCTCCTCTCCATGACAGCACAGCAATGACAGGCCCAGTGTTTGCCTCTCTGAGACACCACAGCAGTGACAGCTCCAATATTCCCGTCTCCGTGACACCAGAGCAGGGACAGCCAAAAAGTTGCCCTCTCTGTGAAACCAGAGAGGTGACAGCCAAAATTGCCTCCTCTCTGTTAAAAGACACCAATATCAGGCCCAGTGTTCCACACTCTGACACCACAGCAGCGACAACACCGCTGTTTCTCTCTCTGTGACACCACAGCAGTGAGAGCCTCAAAGTTCCGCTCTCGGTGACAGCAGTGCACTCCGAGTCCCAGTATTCCCCTGTCAGTAACATCACAGCTCTAACTACCTCCATTTCACTCTCTCGCTGAAACAACAGCAGTGACAGCCCGACTCTTCCCCTCTCTGTGAAATCACAGTAATGACAGCGCCAAATTGCCTCCTCTCTGTTACACCACAGCAATGTCAGGCCCAGAGTTCCACTGTCTAAGACACCATAGAAGTGTGAGCTCCAATTGAATCCTCTCTGGGACACCACAAAAATGAGAGCCCCAGTGTTATGCCCTCACTGATACAACAGCAGTGAGAGCCCAAATTTCCCCCTCTCTCTGACACCAGAGCAGGGTGAGGCCTAATTTTCTCCTCTCTGTGACACCACAGCAGGGACAGCCAAAAAGTTGCCCTCTCTGTGAAACCAGAGAGGTGACAGCCAAAATTGCCTCCTCTCTGTGAAAGCACACCAATGTCAGGCCCAGTGTTCCACTCTTACACCACAGCAGCGACAACACCGCTGTTTCTCTCTCTGTGACACCACAGCAGTGAGAGCCCCAAAGTTCCGCTCTCGGTGACAGCAGTGCACTCCGAGTCCCAGTATTCCCCTGTCTGTAACATCACGGCTCTAACTACCTCCATTTTACTCTCTCGCTCAAACAACAGCAGTGACAGCCCGACTCTTCCCCTCTCTGTGAAATCACAGTAATGACAGCACCAAATTGCCTCCTCTCTGTTACACCACAGCAATGTCAGGCCCAGAGTTCCACTGTCTAGGACACCATAGAAGTGTGAGCTCCAATTGAATCCTCTCTGGGACACCACAAAAATGAGAGCCCCAGTGTTACGCCCTCACTGATACAACAGCAGTGAGAGCCCAAATTTCCCCCTCTCTGTGACACCAGAGCAGGGAGAGGCCTAATTTCCTCCTCTCCGTGACACCACAGCAATGTCAGAGCCAGTGTAACCCTCCCTGTGACATCATAGCAGTGTGAGCTCCAAATTGCTCCTCTCTGTGGCACCACAGCAATGACAGGCCCAAATTTCCTCTTCTCCGTCCCACCACAACAGCACTGACAGCACCTATTTCTTCATCTCTTCCACCACAGAAGTGAGAGCCCCAAAGTTCCACTCGCTGTGACCGCAGTGCAGCCACAGCCCAAAATTGCTCCTCTCTGTGAAACGACAGCAATTTTAGGCCCAGGATTACCCTGTTGGAGACACCATAGCAGTTAGAGCCCATCTTTACCCCTCTCTGGGACACCAGAGCAGTGAGGGCCCAAATTTTCTCTTCTCTGGGACACCACAGCAATGTCAGAGCCACTCTTACCCTACCTGTGACATCATAGCAAGTTTGAGCTCCAAATTTTGCTCCTCCCCATGACAGCACAGCAATGACAGGCCCAGTGTTTGCCTCTCTGAGACACCACAGCAGTGACAGCTCCAATATTCCCGTCTCCGTGACACCAGAGCAGGGACAGCCAAAAAGTTGCCCTCTCTGTGAAACCAGAGAGGTGACAGCCAAAATTGCCTCGTCTCTGTTAAAAGACACCAATATCAGGCCCAGTGTTCCACACTCTGACACCACAGCAGCAACAACACCGCTGTTTCTCTCTCTGTGACACCACAGCAGTGAAGCCTCAAAGTTCCGCTCTCGGTGACAGCAGTGCACTCCGAGTCCCAGTATTCCCCTGTCTGTAACATCACAGCTCTAACTACCTCCATTTCACTCTCTTGCTGAAACCACAGCAGTGACAGCCCGACTCTTCCCCTCTCTGTGAAATCACAGTAATGACAGCCCCAAATTGCTTCCTCTCTGTCACACCACAGCAATGTCAGGCCCAGAGTTCCACTGTCTAGGACACCATAGAAGTGTGAGCTCCAATTTAATCCTCTCTGGGACACCACAACAATGAGAGCCCCAGTGTTACGCCCTCACTGATACAACAGCAGTGAGAGCCCAAATATCCGCCTCTCTGTGACACCAGAGCAGAGACAGCTCCAATACTCCCGTCTCCATGACTACACAGCAGGGACAGCCAAAAAGTTGCCCTCTCTGTGAAACCAGAGAGGTGACAGCCAAAATTGCCTCCTCTCTGTGAAAGCACACCAATGTCAGGCCCAGTGTTGCACTCTCTGACACCACAGCAGCGACAACACCGCTGTTTCTCTCTCTGTGACACCACAGCAGTGAGAGCCCCAAAGTTGCGCTCTCGGTGACAGCAGTGCACTCCGAGTCCCAGTATTCCCCTGTCTGTAACATCACAGCTCTAACTACCTCCATTTCACTCTCTCGCTCAAACAACAGCAGTGACAGCCCGACTCTTCCCCTCTCTGTGAAATCACAGTAATGACAGCCCGAAATTGCCTCCTCTCTGTTACACCACAGCAATGTCAGGCCCAGAGTTCCACTGTCTAGGACACCATCGAAGTGTGAGCTCCAATTGAATCCTCTCTGGGACACCACGACAATGAGAGCCCCAGTGTTACGCCCTCACTGATACAACAGCAGTGAGAGCCCAAATTTCCCCCTCTCTGTGACACCAGAGCAGGGAGAGGCCTAATTTCCGCCTCTCTGTGACACCACAGCAATGTCAGAGCCAGTGTAACCCTCCCTGTGACATCATAGCAGTGTGAGCTCCAAAGTGCTCCTCTCTGTGACACCACAGCAATGACAGGCCCAAATTTCCTCTTCTCCATCATACCACAACAGCACTGACAGCACCTATTTCTTCATCTCTTCCACCACAGAAGTGAGAGCCCCAAAGTTCCACTCGCTGTGACCGCAGTGCAGTCACACACCAAATTTCCTCCTGTCTCTGACTCCACGCCAGTGACAGCCCCACTCTTCCATTCCCGGTGACACCAGGGCAGTGACATGCCCAATTTCCTCCTCTCTGTGACTTCAGAGCAGTGAGAGCTCCAGTGTTCCACTCTCTGCGTCAACATAGCAGTGACAGCTCCAATGTTCCCGTCTCTGGGACACCATAGCAGTGTGAGCCCCAAAGTTCCACTCGCTGGGACAGCAGTGCAGCCACAGCCCAAAATTGCTCCTCTCTGTGAAACGACAGCAATTTTAGGCCCAGGATTACCCTGTTGGAGACACCATAGCAGTTAGAGCCCAACTTTACCCCTCTCTGTGACACCAGAGCAGTGAGGGCCCAAATTTCCTCTTCTCTGGGACACCACAGCAATGTCAGAGCCACTGTTTCCCTACCTGTGACATCATAGCAAGTTTGAGCTCCAAATTTTGCTCCTCTCCATGACAGCACAGCAATGACAGGCCCAGTGTTTGCCTCTCTGAGACACCACAGCAGTGACAGCTCCAATATTCCCGTCTCCGTGACACCAGAGCAGGGACAGCCAAAAAGTTGCCCTCTCTGTGAAACCAGAGAGGTGACAGCCAAAATTGCCTCCTCTCTGTTAAAAGACACCAATATCAGGCCCAGTGTTCCACACTCTGACACCACAGCAGCGACAACACCGCTGTTTCTCTCTCTGTGACACCACAGCAGTGAGAGCCTCAAAGTTCCGCTCTCGGTGACAGCAGTGCACTCCGAGTCCCAGTATTCCCCTGTCTGTAACATCACAGCTCTAACTACCTCCATTTCACTCTCTCGCTGAAACAACAGCAGTGACAGCCCGACTCTTCCCCTCTCTGTGAAATCACAGTAATGACAGCGCCAAATTGCCTCCTCTCTGTTACACCACAGCAATGTCAGGCCCAGAGTTCCACTGTCTAAGACACCATAGAAGTGTGAGCTCCAATTGAATCCTCTCTGGGACACCACAAAAATGAGAGCCCCAGTGTTATGCCCTCACTGATACAACAGCAGTGAGAGCCCAAATTTCCCCCTCTCTGTGACACCAGAGCAGGGAGAGGCCTAATTTCCTCCTCTCTGTGACACCACAGCAATGTCAGAGCCAGTGTAACCCTCCCTGTGACATCATAGCAGTGTGAGCTCCAAAGTGCTCCTCTCTGTGACACCACAGCAATGACAGGCCCAAATTTCCTCTTCTCCGTCCCACCACAACAGCACTGACAGCACCTATTTCTTCATCTCTTCCACCACAGAAGTGAGAGCCCCAAAGTTCCACTCGCTGGGACAGCAGTGCAGCCACAGCCCAAAATTGCTCCTCTCTGTGAAACGACAGCAATTTTAGGCCCAGGATTACCCTGTTGGAGACACCATAGCAGTTAGAGCCCATCTTTACCCCTCTCTGGGACACCAGAGCAGTGAGGGCCCAAATTTCCTCTTCTCTGGGACACCACAGCAATGTCAGAGCCACTCTTACCCTACCTGTGACATCATAGCAAGTTTGAGCTCCAAATTTTGCTCCTCCCCATGACAGCACAGCAATGACAGGCCCAGTGTTTGCCTCTCTGAGACACCACAGCAGTGACAGCTCCAATATTCCCGTCTCCGTGACTACACAGCAGGGACAGCCAAAAAGTTGCCCTCTCTGTGAAACCAGAGAGGTGACAGCAAAAATTGCCTCGTCTCGGTTTAAAGACACCAATATCAGGTCCAGTGTTCCACACTCTGACACCACAGCAGCGACAACACCGCTGTTTCTCTCTCTGTGACACCACAGCAGTGAGAGCCTCAAAGTTCCGCTCTCGGTGACAGCAGTGCACTCCGAGTCCCAGTATTCCCCTGTCTGTAACATCACAGCTCTAACTACCTCCATTTCACTCTCTTGCTGAAACCACAGCAGTGACAGCCCGACTCTTCCCCTCTCTGTGAAATCACAGTAATGACAGCCCCAAATTGCTTCCTCTCTGTCACACCACAGCAATGTCAGGCCCAGAGTTCCACTGTCTAGGACACCATAGAAGTGTGAGCTCCAATTGAATCCTCTCTGGGACAGCACAACAATGAGAGCCCCAGTGTTACGCCCTCACTGATACAACAGCAGTGAGAGCCCAAATATCCCCCTCTCTGTGACACCAGAGCAGAGACAGCTCCAATACTCCCGTCTCCATGACTACACAGCAGGGACAGCCAAAAAGTTGCCCTCTCTGTGAAACCAGAGAGGTGACAGCCAAAATTGCCTCCTCTCTGTGAAACCACACCAATGTCAGGCCCAGTGTTGCACTCTCTGACACCACAGCAGCGACAACACCGCTGTTTCTCTCTCTGTGACACCACAGCAGTGAGAGCCCCAAAGTTGCGCTCTCGGTGACAGCAGTGCACTCCGAGTCCCAGTATTCCCCTGTCTGTAACATCACAGCTCTAACTACCTCCATTTCTCTCTCTCGCTGAAACACCAGCAGTGACAGCCCGACTCTTGTACTCTCTGTGAAATCACAGTAATGACAGCCCCAAATTGCCTCCTCTCTGTTACACCACAGCAATGTCAGGCCCAGAGTTCCACTGTCTAGGACACCATAGAAGTGTGAGCTCCAATTGAATCCTCTCTGGGACACCACAAAAATGAGAGCCCCAGTGTTACGCCCTCACTGATACAACAGCAGTGAGAGCCCAAATTTCCCCCTCTCTGTGACACCAGAGCAGGGAGAGGCCTAATTTCCTCCTCTCTGTGACACCACAGCAATGTCAGAGCCAGTGTAACCCTCCCTGTGACATCATAGCAGTGTGAGCTCCAAAGTGCTCCTCTCTGTGACACCACAGCAATGACAGGCCCAAATTTCCTCTTCTCCGTCCCACCACAACAGCACTGACAGCACCTATTTCTTCATCTCTTCCACCACAGAAGTGAGACCCCAAAGTTCCACTCGCTGGGACAGCAGTGCAGCCACAGCCCAAAATTGCTCCTGTCTGTGAAACGACAGCAATTTTAGGCCCAGGATTACCCTGTTGGAGACACCATAGCAGTTAGAGCCCATCTTTACCCCTCTCTGGGACACCAGAGCAGTGAGGGCCCAAATTTTCTCTTCTCTGGGACACCACAGCAATGTCAGAGCAACTCTTACCCTACCTGTGACATCATAGCAAGTTTGAGCTCCAAATTTTGCTCCTCTCCATGACAGCACAGCAATGACAGGCCCAGTGTTTGCCTCTCTGAGACACCACAGCAGTGACAGCTCCAATATTCCCGTCTCCATGACACCACAGGAGGGACAGCCAAAAAGTTGCCCTCTCTGTGAAACCAGAGAGGTGACAGCCAAAATTGCCTCCTCTCTGTGAAACCACACCAATGTCAGGCCCAGTGTTCCACTCTCTGACACCACAGCAGCGACAACACCGCTGTTTCTCTCTCTGTGACACCACAGCAGTGAGAGCCCCAAAGTTGCGCTCTCGGTGACAGCAGTGCACTCCGAGTCCCAGTATTCCCCTGTCAGTAACATCACAGCTCTAACTACCTCCATTTCACTCTCTCGCTGAAACCACAGCAGTGACAGCCCGACTCTTCCCCTCTCTGTGAAATCACAGTAATGACAGCGCCAAATTGCCTCCTCTCTGTTACACCACAGCAATGTCAGGCCCAGAGTTCCACTGTCTAGGACACCATAGAAGTGTGAGCTCCAATTGAATCCTCTCTGGGACACCACAACAATGACAGCCCCAGTGTTACGCCCTCACTGATACAACAGCAGTGAGAGCCCAAATTTCCCCCTCTCTGTGACACCAGAGCAGGGAGAGGCCTAATTTCCTCCTCTCCGTGACACCACAGCAATGTCAGAGCCAGTGTAACCCTCCCTGTGACATCATAGCAGTGTGAGCTCCAAAGTGCTCCTCTCTGTGACACCACAGCAATGACAGGCCCAAATTTCCTCTTCTCCGTCCCACCACAACAGCACTGACAGCACCTATTTCTTCATCTCTTCCACCACAGAAGTGAGAGCCCCAAAGTTCCACTCGCTGGGACAGCAGTGCAGCCACAGCCCAAAATTGCTCCTCTCTGTGAAACGACAGCAATTTTAGGCCCAGGATTACCCTGTTGGAGACACCATAGCAGTTAGAGCCCATCTTTACCCCTCTCTGGGACACCAGAGCAGTGAGGGCCCAAATTTTCTCTTCTCTGGGACACCACAGCAATGTCAGAGCCACTGTTTCCCTACCTGTGACATCATAGCAAGTTTGAGCTCCAAATTTTGCTCCTCCCCATGACAGCACAGCAATGACAGGCCCAGTGTTTGCCTCTCTGAGACACCACAGCAGTGACAGCCCCAATATTCCCGTCTCCGTGACACCAGAGCAGGGACAGCCAAAAAGTTGCCCTCTCTGTGAAACCAGAGAGGTGACAGCCAAAATTGCCTCCTCTCTGTGAAAGCACACCAATGTCAGGCCCAGTGTTGCACTCTCTGACACCACAGCAGCGACAACACCGCTGTTTCTCTCTCTGTGACACCACAGCAGTGAGAGCCCCAAAGTTCCGCTCTCGGTGACAGCAGTGCACTCCGAGTCCCAGTATTCCCCTGTCTGTAACATCACGGCTCTAACTACCTCCATTTTACTCTCTCGCTCAAACAACAGCAGTGACAGCCCGACTCTTCCCCTCTCTGTGAAATCACAGTAATGACAGCACCAAATTGCCTCCTCTCTGTTACACCACAGCAATGTCAGGCCCAGAGTTCCACTGTCTAGGACACCATAGAAGTGTGAGCTCCAATTGAATCCTCTCTGGGACACCACGACAATGAGAGCCCCAGTGTTACGCCCTCACTGATACAACAGCAGTGAGAGCCCAAATTTCCCCCTCTCTGTGACACCAGAGCAGGGAGAGGCCTAATTTCCGCCTCTCTGTGACACCACAGCAATGTCAGAGCCAGTGTAACCCTCCCTGTGACATCATAGCAGTGTGAGCTCCAAAGTGCTCCTCTCTGTGACACCACACCAATGACAGGCCCAAATTTCCTCTTCTCCATCATACCACAACAGCACTGACAGCACCTATTTCTTCATCTCTTCCACCACAGAAGTGAGAGCCCCAAAGTTCCACTCGCTGTGACCGCAGTGCAGTCACACACCAAATTTCCTCCTGTCTCTGACTCCACGCCAGTGACAGCCCCACTCTTCCATTCCCTGTGACACCAGGGCAGTGACATGCCCAATTTCCTCCTCTCCGTGACGCCAGAGCAGTGAGAGCTCCAGTGTTCCTCTCTCTGTGTCAACACAGCAGTGACAGCTCCAATGTTCCTGTCTCTGGGATACCATAGCAGTGTGAGCCCCAAAGTTCCACTCGCTGGGACAGCAGTGCAGCCACAGCCCAAAATTGCTCCTGTCTGTGAAACGATAGCAATTTTAGGCCCAGGATTACACTGTTGGAGACACCATAGCAGTTAGAGCCCAACTTTACCCCTCTCTGGGACACCAGAGCAGTGAGGGCCCAAATTTCCTCTTCTCTGGGACACCACAGCAATGTCAGAGCCACTGTTTCCCTACCTGTGACATCATAGCAAGTTTGAGCTCCAAATTTTGCTCCTCTCCATGACAGCACAGCAATGACAGGCCCAGTGCTTGCCTCTCTGAGACACCACAGCAGTGACAGCTCCAATATTCCCGTCTCCGTGACACCAGAGCAGGGACAGCCAAAAAGTTGCCCTCTCTGTGAAACCAGAGAGGTGACAGCCAAAATTGCCTCCTCTCTGTTAAAAGACACCAATATCAGGCCCAGTGTTCCACACTCTGACACCACAGCAGCGACAACACCGCTGTTTCTCTCTCTGTGACACCACAGCAGTGAGAGCCTCAAAGTTCCGCTCTCGGTGACAGCAGTGCACTCCGAGTCCCAGTATTCCCCTGACAGTAACATCACAGCTCTAACTACCTCCATTTCTCTCTCTCGCTGAAACACCAGCAGTGACAGCCCGACTCTTGTACTCTCTGTGAAATCACAGTAATGACAGCCCCAAATTGCCTCCTCTCTGTTACACCACAGCAATGTCAGGCCCAGAGTTCCACTGTCTAGGACACCATCGAAGTGTGAGCTCCAATTGAATCCTCTCTGGGACACCACAACAATGAGAGCCCCAGTGTTACGCCCTCACTGATACAACAGCAGTGAGAGCCCAAATTTCCCCCTCTCTGTGACACCAGAGCAGGGAGAGGCCTAATTTCCTCCTCTCTGTGACACCACAGCAATGTCAGAGCCAGTGTAACCCTCCCTGTGATATCATAGCAGTGTGAGCTCCAAATTGCTCCTCTCTGTGACACCACAGCAATGACAGGCCCAAATTTCCTCTTCTCCGTCCCACCACAACAGCACTGACAGCACCTATTTCTTCATCTCTTCCACATCAGAAGTGAGAGCCCCAAAGTTCCACTCGCTGGGACAGCAGTGCAGCCACAGCCCAAAATTGCTCCTCTCTGTGAAACGACAGCAATTTTAGGCCCAGGATTACCCTGTTGGAGACACCATAGCAGTTAGAGCCCATCTTTACCCCTCTCTGGGACACCAGAGCAGTGAGGGCCCAAATTTCCTCTTCTCTGGGACACCACAGCAATGTCAGAGCCACTCTTACTCTACCTGTGACATCATAGCAAGTATGTGACATCATAGCTTGCTATGAGCTCCAAATTTTGCTCCTCCCCATGACAGCACAGCAATGACAGGCCCAGTGTTTGCCTCTCTGAGACACCACAGCAGTGACAGCTCCAATATTCCCGTCTCCGTGACACCAGAGCAGGGACAGCCAAAAAGTTGCCCTCTCTGTGAAACCAGAGAGGTGACAGCCAAAATTGCCTCCTCTCTGTGAAAGCACACCAATGTCAGGCCCAGTGTTGCACTCTCTGACACCACAGCAGCGACAACACCGCTGTTTCTCTCTCTGTGACACCACAGCAGTGAGAGCCCCAAAGTTCCACTCGCTGTGACCACAGTGCAGTCACACACCAAATTTCCTTCTGTCTCTGACTCCACGCCAGTGACAGCCCCACTCTTCCATTCCCGGTGACACCAGGGCAGTGACATGCCCAATTTCCTCCTCTCCGTGACTCCAGAGCAGTGAGAGCTCCAGTGTTCCTCTCTCTGTGTCAACATAGCAGTGACAGGTCCAATGTTCCCGTCTCTGGGACACCATAGCAGTGTGAGCCCCAAAGTTCCACTTGCTGGGACAGCAGTGCAGCCACAGACCAAAATTGCTCCTGTCTGTGAAACGACAGCAATTTTAGGCCCAGGATTACCCTGTTGGAGACACCATAGCAGTTAGAGCCCATCTTTACCCCTCTCTGGGACACCAGAGCAGTGAGGGCCCAAATTTCCTCTTCTCTGGGACACCACAGCAATGTCAGAGCAACTCTTACCCTACCTGTGACATCATAGCAAGTTTGAGCTCCAAATTTTGCTCCTCTCCATGACAGCACAGCAATGACAGGCCCAGTGTTTGACTCTTTGAGACACCACAGCAGTGACAGCTCCAATATTCCCATCTCCGTGACACCAGAGCAGGGACAGCCAAAAAGTTGCCCTCTCTGTGAAACCAGAGAGGTGACAGCCAAAATTACCTCCTCTCTGTGAAAACACACCAATGTCAGGCCCAGTGTTCCACTCTCTGACACCACAGCAGCGACCAGACCCAGGTTTCCACCACTGCTGTGGTGTCACAGACTTAGCTTTCCACCACTGCTCTGGTGTCATAGAGAGGAGAAAACTGGGGCTATCACCGCTGTAAATATTACAGATAAGTGTAAGTTGGGCTTGTTCAATCTGTGGGGTGACAGAAAGGGTGAAATTTGGCCTGTCAGTGCTGTGATGTCATAATGGGTGGAAAGTGCATCTTTGACTGCTGTGCTGTCACAGGCAGGCGTAAATTGGGGTTCCCACGGTTGTGATGTCACAGAGAGCGGAAAACTGGGGCTATCACAGCTGTGGAGTCTCAGAGAAAGTAACACAGGTGTTATGACTTGTCTGTTGCCACAAAGAATATGGAATTGGGGTTGTCATGCCTATGGTATCTCAGAGAGGTTTTAATTGGTTCTGTCTGTTCTGTGATGTCACAGAGCGGGGAATAATGAGTCTGTCAGTGCTGTGGTGTAACATCAGAGCTGAAATTCAGGCTGCCATGGCTGTGATGTCACAATAGAGGAAACCTGAGTCTGTCCCTGCTGTGGTGTCACAGAGAGGGGAAAACTGGGTCTGATCACTGTTGAGCAGTGACAGAGAAATTTACACAGGTGCTATGACTTGTCTGTTGCCACACAGGGAATGGAATTGGGGTTGTTCGGGCTGTGGTATCACAGAGAGTTTTAAATTGGTTCTGTCATGATTGTGATGTCCCAGAGAGGGGAATAATGCGTCTGTCACCACTGTGGTGTCACAGACTGGCGTAATTTAGAGTTGTCACTGCAGTAATGTCACAGAGACCTTGAACTGGGTCCCTCATTGGTGTGATGTCACAGAGAGGAGAATACTGAGGCTGCCGCTGCTCTGGTGTCACAGAGAGGAGTAGTTTTGGCCTGTCACTGCTGTGATATCAGAGAGAGGGGAAAGCGTGTCTGTCACTGCTGCGGTGTTCCAAAGGGGATGAATTTGAGGCTGTCCTAAGTGTGATGTCACAGAGAGGGGAAAATTGAGGCAGGCACTACTGTGGTGTCACAGAGAGGCGTAAATTAGAGTTGTCAGTGCTGTGATGTCACAGGGAGGCGAAAATTGGGCCTCTCTCAGATTTGATGTCACAGAGAGAGGCGTAATGGATCTGTGAGTGCTGTGGTGTCACCGAGAGGCATAAATTAGAGTTGTCACTGCAGTGATGTCACGGAGAGAAGAAACTGGGTCTCTCATTGGTGTGATGTCACAGATAGAGGAAACCTGAGTCTGCCACTGCAGTGATGTCACGGAGAGGGGAAAACTGGGGCTATCACAGCTGTGGAGTCTCAGAGAAAGTATCACAGGTGTTATGACTTGTCTGTTGCCACAAAGGAGATGGAATTGGGGTTGTCATGCCTATGATATCACAGAGAGGTTTTAATTGGTTCTGTCTCTTCTGTGATGTCACAGAGCGGGGAATTATGGGTCTGTCACTGCTGTGGTGTTCCAAAAGGGATGAATTTGAGGATGTCCTGACTGTGATGTCACAGAGAAGGGAAAATTGAAGCAGCCACTACAGTGGTGTCACAGAGAGGTGTAAATTAGAGTTGTCAGTGCTGTGATGTCACGGAGATGAGAAACTGGGTCCCTCGTTTGTGTGATGTCACAGAGAGGGGAAAACCTGAGACTGCCACTGCACTGGTTTCAGAGAGACACATAAATTGGGCCTGTGACGGCTGTGATGTCACAGAGCGGGGAAAACTGGGGCTGTCACTGCTGTGGTGCTCCTTTGGGGCTGCAATTAAGGCTGCCGTGGCTGTGATGTCACAGATAGAGGCAACCTGAGTCTGTCCCTGCTGTGGTGTCACAGAGAGGGGAAAACTGGGGCTGATCGCTGTTGTGCAGTGAAAGTTACACAGGTGCTATGACTTGTCTGTTGCCACACAGGGAATGGAATTGGGGTTGTTAGGGCTGTGGTATCACAGAGAGATTTAAATTGGTTCTGTCATGACTGTGATGTCCCAGAGAGGGGAATAATGCGTCTGTCACCACTGTGGTGTCACAGAGAGGTGTAAACTGGACTTGTCATTGCAGTGATCTCACCGAGAGGAGAAAACTGAGGCTTTCACTGCTGAGGCTTATCAGAGGGGATGAATTCTGACTTGTCTTTGATATCATGTCACAGAGAGGAGAAAACTGGCACTATCACCGCTGTAAATATTACAGATAAGTGTAAGTTGGACTTGTTCAATCTGTGGGGTGACAGCAAGGGTGAAATTTGGCCTGTCAGTGCTGTGATGTCATAATGGGTGGAAAGTGCATCTTTGACTGCTGTGCTGTCACAGGCAGGCGTAAATTGGGGTTCCCACAGTTGTGATGTCACAGAGAGGAGAAAACTGGGGCTATCACAGCTGTGGAGTCTCAGAGAAAGTAACACAGGTGTTATGACTTGTCTGTTGCCACAAAGGAGATGGAATTGGGGTTGTCATGCCTATGGTATCTCAGAGAGGTTTTAATTGGTTCTGTCTGTTCTGTGATGTCACAGAGCGGGGAATAATGAGTCTGTCAGTGCTGTGGTGTAACATCAGAGCTGAATCTCAGGCTGCCATGGCTGTGATGTCACGATAGAGGAAACCTGAGTCTGTCCCTGCTGTGGTGTCACAGAGAGGGGAAAACTGGGGCTGATCACTGTTGTGCAGTGACAGAGAAATTTACAGAGGTGCTATGACTTGTCTGTTGCCACACAGGGAATAGAATTGGGGTTGTTCGGGCTGTGGTATCACAGAGAGTTTTAAATTGGTTCTGTCATGACTGTGATGTCCCAGAGAGGGGAATAATGCGTCTGTCACCACTGTGGTGTCACAGACAGGCGTAATTTAGAGTTGTCACTGCAGTAATGTCACAGAGACCTTTAACTGGGTCCCTCATTGTTGTGATGTCACAGAGAGGAGAATACTGAGGCTGCCGCTGCTCTGGTGTCACAGAGAGGAGTAGTTTTGGCCTGTCACTGCTGTGATATCAGAGAGAGGGGAAAGCGGGTCTGTCACTGCTGCGGTGTTCCAAAGGGGATGAATTTGAGGCTGTCCTAAGTGTGATGTCACAGAGAGGGGAAAATTGAGGCAGCCACTTCTGTGGTGTCACAGGGAGGCGTAAATTAGAGTTGTCAGTGCTGTGATGTCACAGGGAGGCGAAAATTGGGCCTCTCTCAGATGTGATGTCACAGAGAGAGGCGTAATGGATCTGTGAGTGCTGTGGTGTCACCGAGAGGCATAAATTAGAGTTGTCAGTGCAGTGATGTCACGGAGAGAAGAAACTGGGTCTCTCATTGGTGTGATGTCACAGATAGAGGAAACCTGAGTCTGCCAGAGTTGTGATGTCACGGAGAGGGGAAAACTGGGGCTATCACAGCTGTGGAGTCTCAGAGAAAGTATCACAGGTGCTATGACTTGTCTGTTGCCACAAAGGAGATGGAATTGGGGTTGTCATGGCTATGATATCACAGAGAGGTTTTAATTGGTTCTGTCTCTTCTGTGATGTCACAGAGCGGGGAATTATGGGTCTGTCACTGCTGTGGTGTTCCAAAAGGGATGAATTTGAGGATGTCCTGACTGTGATGTCACAGAGAAGGGAAAATTGAAGCAGCCACTACAGTGGTGTCACAGAGAGGTGTAAATTAGAGTTGTCAGTGCTGTGATGCCACGGAGAGGAGAAACTGGGTCCCTCGTTTGTGTGATGTCACAGAGAGGGGAAAACCTGAGACTGCCACTGCACTGGTTTCAGAGAGACGCATAAATTGGGCCTGTGACGGCTGTGATGTCACAGAGCGGGGAAAACTGGGGCTGTCACTGCTGTGGTGTTCCTTTGGGGCTGAAATTAAGGCTGCCGTGGCTGTGATGTCACAGATAGAGGAAACCTGAGTCTGTCCCTGCTGTGGTGTCACAGAGAGGGGAAAACTGGGGCTGATCGCTGTTGTGCAGTGAAAATTACACAGGTGCTATGACTTGTCTGTTGCCACACAGGGAATGGAATTGGGGTTGTTAGGGCTGTGGTATCACAGAGAGATTTAAATTGGTTCTGTCATGACTGGGATGTCCCAGAGAGGGGAATAATGCGTCTGTCACCACTGTGGTGTCACAGAGAGGTGTAAACTGGACTTGTCATTGCAGTGATCTCACCGAGAGGAGAAAACTGAGGCTTTCACTGCTAAGGCTTATCAGAGGGGATGAATTCTCTTTGATATTGTCTTTGATATCATGTCACAGAGAGGAGAAAACTGGCACTATCACCGCTGTAAATGTTACAGATAAGTGTAAGTTGGGCTTGTTCAATCTGTGGGGTGACAGAAAGGGTGAAATTTGGCCTGTCAGTGCTGTGATGTCATAATGGGTGGAAAGTGCATCTTTGACTGCTGTGCTGTCACAGGCAGGCGTAAATTGGGGTTCCCACAGTTGTGATGTCACAGAGAGGGGAAAACTGGGGCTATCACAGCTGCGGAGTCTCAGAGAAATTAACACAGGTGTTATGACTTGTCTGTTGCCACAAAGGAGATGGAATTGGGGTTGTCATGCCTATGGTATCTCAGAGAGGTTTTAATTGGTTCTGTCTCTTCTGTGATGTCACAGAGCGGGGAATAATGAGTCTGTCAGTGCTGTGGTGTAACATCAGAGCTGAAATTCAGGCTGCCATGGCTGTGATGTCACAGATAGAAGAAACCTGAGTCTGTCACTGCTGTGGTGTCACAGAGAGGGGAAAACTGGGGCTGATCACTGTTGGGCAGTGACAGAGAAATTTACAGAGGTGCTATGACTTGTCTGTTGCCACACAGGGAATAGAATTGGGGTTGTCATGGCTATGATATCACAGAGAGATTTTAATTGGTTCTGTCTCTTCTGTGATGTCACGGAGAGGGGAATTATGGGTCTGTCACTGCTGTGGTGTTCCAAAAGGGATGAATTTGAGGATGTCCTGACTGTGATGTCACAGAGAAGGGAAAATTGAAGCAGCCACTACAGTGGTGTCACAGAGAGGTGTAAATTTGAGTTGTCAGTGCTGTGATGTTACGGAGAGGAGAAACTGGGTCCCTCGTTTGTGTGATGTCACACTGTCGCTGCCCGCTCGGCCCTTCACGCCCCGGCTAGCTCGTGCCAAGCGGCAGCGGCAGGAGTGGGGAACAAGGTGAGCACTGTGTGGCTCAGCCTGGAACCTCTAGAGCTCCTTTGGGCTCGGGCTCTATGGTATGCAGGGTGACACGAGGTGTAGTAAAGGGAGAGAGAGTGCTCGGAGTCCTCCAATTTCCCAGGAACAAGTTTATTCCAGCAGGTGCAGGGAGAAGGCGATGGGGGACAGGGCTGGGATCTCGAGGGGAAAGTCCCAGCCGAGACCCTGGGCACCTTTGTGTGCCAGGTTTTAAAGCCCGTGGGCGGCTCATACAACAACCAATAATATTGCAGCAGGGCAGGTGTTGTGGGAAGGGGTTACAATACACAAATCCAATGGTAGGGACTTGGGGGAGGGAGGATAGCTATACAACCAATAGGGCATCGAGCAAGGGATGATGAGCAGGGAAGGAACCAGAACAAAAGGTGTGGTGTACATAGATTGATAGGGCTTGGGGGTAGGACCAAAGTGATGGATGGGGAACAATCTGGAAAGAGGGGAGAGGTTTACAATGACAGGCAACTGGGAACAAACCATATCGGGATAGTGGGGAGTAACTGGGGCAAACCAACTCTAAACTCAATGAAGGTGAACAAACATACTTAATGAAGGTAAACTAACAGGCGGCAACATGTCCCCCTTTTTTTTTAGAAAGAGGAGGTTGCATCGTCAGGAGGTGCAGAGGGTTCAACAAACCAGTCTTGGGGTACGGGAGAAGGAGGAGGTGAAGAGGGAGGAGAAGGTGCGCTAACAAAATTGACTTGAGGGGAGGGGGATACAAGGTGTCACTGAACATAAAGGGATATCAAAAAATCAATTGAGGGAAAAGGGGGCTCGAGGTTTTCCTCCTCTTCATTACTCCCGGGGGTTACGGATTTGGCCTGCACAGACGCGACGACATCTTCTTGATCGTCCGGTGGCCTGGAGGGATGTTTTGGGATATAAGGTTTCACCCACTTTTGTGGGATCCACCTTAGTCCCTGGGGCGAGGAAACACATGCGTATCCTCGCCCCCAGGTCACTAGATCGAACGGACCCAAGATTTTTTGCGTCTCTGGGTCCCGAACCAGCACTGGAGGGCGGTGCTGTAGCTGGTAGTTGCTGGTGGAGGCAAAGTGCTGGGTCACCGGAGGGTTGGGATTACTATCACTGCAGTTTAGAAAATTGATGGTGAACGGTGCTTTTGATAGTCTGTCCTGAGGGGCACAACCCTTCATGGAATCCCACTGGCGTTTGAGGACGCGCTTGATCGTGGGCTCGCTCCACGATCACTTGGCCGGTGGGGGAGTGTGGGATGCCTCTCTTATGTTCCACTCCCCACTCCTGCAGGAATTCCTCCAGTTTCCTGGAGGTGTATGCTGGGTCATTATCTGTTTTGATCTCTCTGGGGACCCCCAACACAGAGAAAGCCTGCATGAGATGTTTACAGACATGCTCAGCTTTCTCTTCTGTGTGGGCAGAGGCGTAGACTGCACTTGAGAAGCTGTCGATGGAGAGGTGAACATATCTGAACCTACCAAATTCGGGGACATGGGTGACATCCATCTGCCACACCTCGCAGCTCCCAAGGCCTCTAGGGTTAACCCCCGATCCCAGGGACGGCATTGCGGTGGACTGGCAGTGTGGGCATGTGGCCACAATGGCCCTGGCCTGGTCTCGCCTCAGGTGGAATTGGCGGACCAGTCCAGGCACATTCTGGTGGAACATCTGATGGCTTAACTTGGCTTGCTGGAAAACATCAGGGAGCTGAGCCATTCTAACAGGGGCAGCGAGGGAATCTGCTCTTTCGTTTCCCTCAGCTACTGGGCCAGGGAGCTCTGTGTGCGATCTCACATGCATGACGAAAAAGGGCTGTTTTCGGTGAGAAACGGTATAAATCAATTTCGAAAGCAGCTCAAATAGCTGGGGATTAGACACCTTCTTGAGAGCTGCGTTCTCAGCTCTCGCTACAACCCCTGCAACATATGCCGAATCAGTTACTAAATTGAATGGTTCAGAAAACCTCTCAAAAGCCCTGACGACAGCATCTAACTCAGCAACCTGTGGAGATCCCTCCACATACTTAATATCCGTTTCCCACTGCTGAGTCTGAGGATCCCTCCAAGTCATCACTGACTTGTGGGATGCTCCAGATGCGTCTGTAAAAACAGTCACAGCTTTGAGGGGTCTTCGGCTCCTAATTTCTCTTGGAAGCAAATTAAATTTTGCATTGAAAAATTTGTGTGCAGGGGCGTGGACTGAAACTTGTCCACTGTAACTATCTAAAGCAATCTGGAGAGTCTCATTCTCCTGCAATAATTGGTTGAACATTTCTTTAGTCAGCTTGTCTGGGGACGCTTTGTCCCGAGACAAGCTGACTGGCACCCGTATACATGAAAAATCGCACCCAGCCATCTCCCGAAGCCTTGCTCGAGCTTTCCTGATGAGCTGAGCCATCAGTTCCTGTGGCCTGGTGACACTTTTGGACCTCTGGTGGCTCAAGAAAACCCATTCTATGATCAAGAGAGGGTCCTTAGAGCCTCGGTCCCACTGGAATATCAGCCCACACAGGTGTGGCAATTTCCCTAATACAATAAACTCAAATGGCAGGGCTGGCTCATACCTGTGTGCCTGCCTCTCCATCAGGGCTTCCTGCACTCTCTCGAGGGCTTTCTTCGCCTCTGGGGTCAGGGACCTAGGAGAACTCAGCTCCTTCTCCCCCTTCAATAGGATGAAGAGGGGGGCTAGGTCTTCAGTAGTGAGGCCCAGCCAAGGCCTGACCCAGTTCAAAGTCCCACACATAGAATGGAGGTCTGCCAGAGTTTTTGGATCACTGTTTATGGCCAATTTTTGAGGCACAATGGTCCTCTCAGCGATCCGCAGACCCAGATACTTCCAGGGTGGCATCCTTTGAACTTTATCCTCCTGAAGTTGAAAACCTGCGGATGTTAAAACTTTAACCACTTGGTCAAGAGAGCGTGTAAGTAAATCGTCATGGGGGGCGCACACTAGGACATCATCCATGTAGTGATGGATGATGACCTCCCCCATTTCGGCACGTACAGGAGACAGCAATGAGGAGACATACCACTGGCAGATAGTCGGCGAGTTTTTCATGCCCTGGGGCAATACCCGCCAGTGGAACCTCCTCATTGGGGCTTCTTGGTTAAGGGTAGGCACCGAGAAGGCAAACCGTGGGGCATCTTCAGGGTGTAGAGGAATTTGGAAGAAGCAATCTTTGATATCAATTATAGCCAAATTCCAATTTCGGGGGAGCATGGTTGGGGTAGGCATCCCTGGTTGAAGAGGTCCCATGTCTACAATGATCTTGTTGATTTCACGAAGATCGTGAAGGAGCCGCCACTTGTCTTTCCCCGGCTTACGGATTACAAATACCGGGGAGTTCCAAGGGCTGGTGGTCTCGACTGTATTACCCTTCGCTAACTGCTCCTCCACGAGTTCGTTGAGTGCCTTCAATTTATCTTTCCTGAGCGGCCACTGATCAATCCAGACCGCTTCGTTAGTGGTCCAATCTAACTTCTGGAAAGGGCGCTCCACAGTGGCCGCTTCTAAAAATCCCGAGGGGTTTTCGGGATTTCAATCTTCACCCCCCATTGAGACATGAGATCCCTCCCCCACAAGGGAACCTGATAATCCGCAACGAATGGGCGTAAGTTTGCCAATTGCCCATCCGGCCCCGCAATTTGTACCACACTCTTTGAAATCCGAGCTAATTGGGTACCCCCTATACCCTGTATCTTCCCTGCCACGGGTTGCAGCTCCCAATGTGACGGCCATCTCCTTTCGGGGATGATCGTCACATCTGCTCCTGTGTCAAGCAGACCTTTCATCTGTAAGGATTCTGCACCCTGCTTGACGCTGCAGTCTATGATGGGTTTATCCTCACCCACTACTTCTGCCCAGTAG
Source organism: Cyanistes caeruleus (assembly GCF_971803275.1). NCBI lineage: Eukaryota > Metazoa > Chordata > Aves > Passeriformes > Paridae > Cyanistes > Cyanistes caeruleus. Next base: position 743,979 of record NW_028255913.1, on the reverse strand, counting down.
ACGCCTGGTGCGTGGTCGTCTACTGGGATACCCTCGGGAATGGGGATAAACTGGGCGATGATCTGGCCTTTAGGGAGGCAGTATGGTGGGAGAGTGCAGCGCGCCAGGAGAATGAGGTTCTCCGGACCACCTGGGAAGGTGATCGGAGAAATCTCAATCTCTGGGGGTGTGTGCTTGGTGTCCCCGATGGCAATATACTTACTGACGTGTCCATTCCCTGGCTGGTTCTCCTCCAGTGGGTCCACAGCTACCACCGTCCAGTGCTGGGACCGGAAGAGGATGTCTTTGACGGTGATAAGGTGTCGCGTCCGGTAAATTTGCCACGTCCGATGTAAAGAAGAGCCCCCCTCCCCTGCGAGACCTGCCCCATTTGTTGCATCGCACGGGGCAGGTTCGCGCCGCGCTCTCAGTTTTTTTGTTTTTTATTAGTTGTTCCCTCCAGTACCCTCTCCCCAGATCCATTTCCCACAAGCCCCTGGCGTGGGTGGGCAGTGGGACAGTCCCTCGCCATGTGACCCAGTTGTCCACATCGGAAACACTGAGTAGTTCTTGCTGGTGGAAGGATGAACTGGCCCGATGGGTGTTGGGTCACTGCCGCTGTTGGTGTTCTCCTGGCCGCCTGTGGTGGTGGTGGTACCCTGGACGCCCCCACTAACGGAACTTTCTTCTCACATGCATCAATGAGGACGTCCAAGGTTGGCGGTGGATACATGGGCAAACTAAATATAACCTGTTTGCAGATGTCATTACAGTTTGCCTTAGCCATTTCTAAGACAAGCTGCTCTTGTAGCTCAGGTTTATCAACTTGTCTTTCTATTTGCTCCTGTAAACGGTTAATAAACACGGTAAATGGCTCATCGGGGAACTGTTTAATATTTGAGAAGTTGGTCAGGGGTTCCCCCCCTGGCAGGATGTTAAATACCTTCTCTGCGGCCTCCGTGATCTTAGCTAAGACAGGCCATGGTAAAACCCTTGCCTGTTCTTCCGGCTTCCCCCAATTCCCTTCACCGCACAAGTGATCTATCGAGAGGGGGTTTTCATCTGCGTCAACCGCGGACTCTTCGCTGCGCAACAGCTCAGGAAGGATGGCCTCTAGCGACTTCTTCCACCTCTGTTTCCACAGCCTATAATCAGCTGGGGAAAGGAGGCAGGCAAACAACTCTTTTAAGTCGTGGGGGACCATCTCGTTTGCGGAGAAGGTGGCTTTTAATAAGCCCTTAAAGTATTCACTTCTCCTGCCGAACTCTTTCTGAGCTTTGCACAGCTCCCTCTTTGTCTGGAAGGAGAAGGGTTCCCATTCTCGGTACCTCCCTCCCCTTCCTCTAAAACTGACCGGTGCGGCAAAGGGAATCACTACCTGTTCTGGGTTCTGGTCTTCAGGCCTGTCACTTCCTGTCCCCGAAGCGTGGGAACTGGATGGGACAGTGTGGGAACCGGGAGGAGGGGCGTGGGAACCGGAAGGAGGGGCGTCGGAACCGGAAGGAGGGGCGTGGGAACCAGAAGCCGGAAGAGGCGGGGCTGGAGGACCGACTGAGGAGGAGGGCTGAAGGGAGGAGCAGCGGCCGGAAGGGGTGGGGTTTTGGGAGGTCACACTTTGGAGACACGCCCCCGAGGAGGAGGAACCACCCAAGGGGGAGTGGGAGGAGTCAGGGTAGGATGGAAGGGAGGGGCTAGGGAGAAAGGAGTTGGTCATTGAGGGAAGAAAGGGGTTCTTGGAAGAAGGAGCACAAGGGGGGGGGTCCGACCATGCAGTCCCCGCCATTTTGTGCCCCTTGGAGGCCATTTTGAGCGTTAGGAGAGGGGTCACGGAATATAGGGGAGCATTGGAAACTGGGGGAAACTGAGGCACAGGGGTTAGAAGAGGAATCAGGGAACATGGAGGAGCCTTGGAGACTGGGGGAAACTGAGGCATGGGGGTCTGAGGGTAAAAACTGGGGACTTGTAACCTGGGAAACGTTTAACTGAGGGCTGATAACTGGGGAAACTGAGGAATGGGAAGACACCCTGGCAGCTTGGCCAGGGCTGCCAGGGCATAAGTTCTGAGAGAGGCGTGGGGAGCCAGGGATCCTGTTACCCTTGGGGGATCCCTGAACAGGACAACTTGCCCTGCAGGTCGCTCTGCAGGTCTCCCTCAACTCGGGATCAGGGGGAGAGGAACATGGGGATAGGGAAACTGGGGAAACTGGGGAATTTTGTGGCGGCTGCTCCTGCATTTTCTTTTCTTTTATTACAGCAGACCGAATTAAAATAAATAATGTTACAAATTTTTCAACTGAATTATCACCTCCATTAACTATTTCCATTAATTTGGACCCAACCACATTCCAGAATTCTACAGAATTTGCTCTGTCTGGGGTCACATTTGGGAAATGCAGGAACAACCATCTCACAAACCTCTTTACCCTCCCACGAGAAAACTTCTTATTCCCCCACTCAAGGGTACCCACAACTTGGTAAAATACTCTCTTTTGCTGTGCCGAAAGACGTGCTCCCATCTTATCAGCCCTGGCACAGCAATCCCACCGCCCCCTGCAAACAAACGACAAATCAACGAAATAAAAACACGGGTCCGGACCGGGCTACACACACACTCCCCCCCGAGGGAGTTTTCACACACTGGGCGCCCCCTCGTCCCACACACAGGGACCACTCACCCAAGTCCGGACGACTGTTGCAGGCGACGTCCAAACCTCCCGAGGCGAACGTCTGCACGTCTGACGGCTGCCGCCTCGACCTCTGGGAGCGCAACTCGGCAAAAATGAGTCTGCTACTACCAGAGCAGCTGCCGCTCACGGTCTCTGTGAAATCCACTGGAATTTGTAGACCCACCAACCTCTCCGGGGGTCTCCACGCCTCGTGAGAGGCCCCACGTTGGGCGCCAGCTGTCGCTGCCTGCTCGGCACTTCACGCCCCGGCTAGCTCGTGCCAAGCGTCAGTGGCAGGAGTGGGGAACAAGGTGAGCACTGTGTGGCTCAGTCTGGAACCTCTAGAGCTCCTTTGAGCTCGGGCTCTATGGTATGCAGGGCGACACGAGGTGCAGTAAAGGGAGAGAGAGTGCTCAGAGTCCTCCAATTTCCCAGGAACAAGTTTATTCCAGCAGGTGCAGGGAGAAGGCGATGGGGGACAGGGCTGGGATCTCGAGGGGAAAGTCCGAGCCGAGACCCTGGGCACCTTTGTGCGCCAGGTTTTAAAGCCCGTGGGCGGCTCATACAACAACCAATAATATTGCAGCAGGGCAGGTGTTGTGGGAAGGGGTTACAATACACAAATCCAATGGTAGGGACTTGGGGGAGGGAGGATAGCTATACAACCAATAGGGCATCGAGCAAGGGATGATGAGCAGGGAAGGAACCAGAACAAAAGGTGTGGTGTACATAGATTGATAGGGCTTGGGGGTAGGACCAAAGTGATGGATGGGGTACAATCTGGAAAGAGGGGAGAGGTTTACAATGACAGGCAACTGGGAACAAACCATATCGAGATAGTGGGGAGTAACTGGGGCAAACCAACTCTAAACTCAATGAAGGTGAACAAACATACTTAATGAAGGTAAACTAACAAGCGGCAACATCACAGAGAAGGGAAAAAACTGAGACTGCCACTGCACTGGTTTCAGAGAGACGCATAAATTGGGCCTGTGACGGTTGTGATGTCACAGAGAGGGGAAAACTGGGGCTATCACAGCTGTGGAGTCTCAGAGAAAGTAACACAGGTGTTATGACTTGTCTGTTGCCACAAAGGAGATGGAATTGGGGTTGTCATGCCTATGGTATCTCAGAGAGGTTTTAATCGGTTCTGTCTGTTCTGTGATGTCACAGAGCGGGGAATAATGGGTCTGTCACTGCTGTGGTGTTCCTTTGGGGCGGAAATTAAGGCTGCCGTGGCTGTGATGCCACGATAGAGGGAACCTGAGTCTGTCCCTGCTGTGGTGTCACAGAGAGCGGAAAACTGGATTGATCACTGTTGTGCAGTGACAGAGAAATTTACAGAGGTGCTATGACTTGTCTGTTGCCACACAGGGAATGGAATTGGGGTTGTTAGGGCTGTGGTATCACAGAGAGTTTTAAATTGGTTCTGTCATGACTGTGATGTCCCAGAGAGGGGAATAATGCGTCTGTCACCACTGTGGTGTCACAGACAGGCGTAATTTAGAGTTGTCACTGCAGTAATGTCACAGAGACCTTTAACTAGGTCCCTCATTGGTGTGATGTCACACACAGAGAGGAGAATACTGAGGCTGCCGCTGCTCTGGTGTCACAGAGAGGAGTAGTTTTGGCCTGTCACTGCTGTGAAGTCAGAGAGAGGGGAAAGCGTGTCTGTCAATGCTGCGGTGTTCCAAAGGGGATGAATTTGAGGCTGTCCTAAGTGTGATGTCACAGAGAGGGGAAAATTGAGGCAGCCACTACTGTGGTGTCACAGAGAGGCGTAAATTAGAGTTGTCAGTGCTGTGATGTCACAGGGAGGCGAAAATTTGGCCTCTCTCAGATGTGATGTCACAGAGAGGGGAAAATTGAGGCAGGCACTACTGTGGTGTCACAGAGAGGCGTAAATTAGAGTTGTCAGTGCTGTGATGTCACAGGGAGGCGAAAATTGGGCCTCTCTCAGATGTGATGTCACAGAGAGAGGCGTAATGGATCTGTGAGTGCTGTGGTGTCACCGAGAGGCATAAATTAGAGTTGTCAGTGCAGTGATGTCACGGAGAGGAGAAACTGGGTCCCTCATTGGTGTGATGTCACAGATAGAGGAAACCTGAGTCTGCCACTGCAGTGATGTCACAGAGAGGGGAAAACTGGGGCTATCCCAGCTGTGGAGTCTCAGAGAAAGTATCACAGGTGCTTGTCTGTTGCCACAAAGGAGATGGAATTGGGGTTGTCATGGCCATGATATCAAAGGGAGGTTTTAATCGGTTCTGTCTCTTGTGTGATGTCACGGAGAGGGGAATTATGGGTCTGTCACTGCTGTGGTGCTCCTTTGGGGCTGAAATGAAGGCTGCCGTGGCTGTGATGTCACAGATAGAGGAAACCTGAGTCTGTCCCTGCTGTGGTGTCACAGAGAGGGGAAAACTGGAGCTGATCACTGTTGTGCAGTGAAAGTTACACAGGTGCTATGACTTGTCTGTTGCCACACAGGGAATGGAATTGGGGTTGTTCGGGCTGTGGTATCACAGAGAGTTTTAAATTGGTTCTGTCATGATTGTGATGTCCCAGAGAGGGGAATAATGCGTCTGTCACCACTGTGGTGTCACAGACAGGCGTAATTTAGAGTTGTCACTGCAGTAATGTCACAGAGACCTTGAACTGGGTCCCTCATTGGTGTGATGTCACACACAGAGAGGAGAATACTGAGGCTGCCGCTGCTCTGGTGTCACAGAGAGGAGTAGTTTTGGCCTGTCACTGCTGTGATGTCAGAGAGAGGGGAAAGCGGGTCTGTCACTGCTGCGGTGTTCCAAAGGGGATGAATTTGAGGCTGTCCTAAGTGTGATGTCACAGAGAGGGGAAAATTGAGGCAGGCACTACTGTGGTGTCACAGAGAGGCGTAAATTAGAGTTGTCAGTGCTGTGATGTCACAGGGAGGCGAAAATTGGGCCTCTCTCAGATGTGATGTCACAGAGAGAGGCGTAATGGATCTGTCAGTGCTGTGGTGTCACCGAGAGGCATAAATTAGAGTTGTCAGTGCAGTGATGTCACGGAGAGGAGAAACTGGGTCCCTCATTGGTGTGATGTCACAGATAGAGGAAACCTGAGTCTGCCACTGCAGTGATGTCACAGAGAGGGGAAAACTGGGGCTATCACAGCTGTGGAGTCTCAGAGAAAGTATCACAGGTGCTATGACTTGTCTGTTGCCACAAAGGAGATGGAATTGGGGTTGTCATGGCTATGATATCAAAGGGAGGTTTTAATTGGTTCTGTCTGTTCTGTGATGTCACAGAGCGGGGAATAATGAGTCTGTCAGTGCTGTGGTGTTCCATCAGAGCTGAAATTAAGGCTGCCATGGCTGTGATGTCACGATAGAGGAAACCTGAGCCTGTCACTGCTGTGGTGTCACAGAGAGCGGAAAACTGGGCCTGATCACTGTTGTGCAGTGACAGAGAAATTTACAGAGGTGCTATGACTTGTCTGTTGCCACACAGGGAATAGAATTGGGGTTGTTCTGGCTGTGGTATCACAGAGAGTTTTAAATTGGTTCTGTCATGATTGTGATGTCCCAGAGAGGGGAATAATGCATCTGTCACCACTGTGGTGTCACAGACAGGCGTAATTTAGAGTTGTCACTGCAGTAATGTCACAGAGACCTTTAATTGGGTCCCTCATTGGTGTGATGTCACAGAGAGGAGAATACTGAGGCTGCCGCTGCTCTGGTGTCACAGAGAGGAGTAGTTTTGGCCTGTCACTGCTGTGATGTCAGAGAGAGGGGAAAGCGGGTCTGTCACTGCTGCGGCGTTCCAAAGGGGATGAATTTGAGGCTGTCCTAAGTGTGATGTCACAGAGAGGGGAAAATTGAGGCAGCCACTACTGTGGTGTCACAGAGAGGCGTAAATTAGAGTTGTCAGTGCTGTGATGTCACAGGGAGGCGAAAATTGGGCCTCTCTCAGATGTGATGTCACGGAGAGAGGCGTAATGGATCAGTGAGTGCTGTGGTGTCACCGAGAGGCATAAATTAGAGTTGTCAGTGCAGTGATGTCACGGAGAGGAGAAACTGGGTCCCTCATTGGTATGATGTCACAGATAGAGGAAACCTGAGTCTGCCACTGCAGTGATGTCACAGAGAGGGGAAAACTAGGGCTATCAGAGCTGTGGAGTCTCAGAGAAAGTATCACAGGTGCTATGACTTGTCTGTTGCCACAAAGGAGATGGAATTGCGGTTGTCATGGCTATGATATCAAAGGGAGGTTTTAATCGGTTCTGTCTCTTGTGTGATGTCACGGAGAGGGTAATTATGGGTCTGTCAGTGCTGTGGTGTTCCATCAGAGCTTAAATTAAGGCTGCCATGGCTGTGATGTCACGATAGAGGAAACCCGAGTCTGTCCCTGCTGTGGTGTCACAGAGAGGGGAAAACTGGGGCTGATCACTGTTGTGCAGTGAAAGTTACACAGGTGCTATGACTTGTCTGTTGCCACAAAGGAGATGGAATTGGGGTTGTCATGGCTATGATATCACAGAGAGGTTTTAATCGGTTCTGTCTCTTCTGTGATGTCACGGAGAGGGGAATTACGGGTCTGTCACTGCTGTGGTGTTCCTTTGGGGCTGAAATTAAGGCTGCCGTGGCTGTGATGTCACAGATAGAGGAAACCTGAGTCTGTCCCTGCTGTGGTGTCACAGAGAGGGGAAAACTGGGGCTGATCACTGTTGTGCAGTGAAAGTTACACAGGTGCTATGACTTGTCTGTTGCCACACAGGTAATGGAATTGGGGTTGTTAGGGCTGTGGTATCACAGAGAGATTTAAATTGGTTCTGTCATGACTGTGATGTCCCAGAGAGGGGAATAATGCGTCTGTCACCACTGTGGTGTCGCAGAGAGGTGTAAACTGGACTTGTCATTGCAGTGATCTCACCGAGAGAAGAAAACTGAGGCTTTCACTGCCGTGGCTTATCAGAGGGGATGAATTCTGACTTGTCTTTGATATCATGTCACAGAGAGGAGAAAACTGGCACTGTCACCGCTGTAAATGTTACAGATAGGTGTAAGTTGGGCTTGTTCAATCTGTGGGGTGACAGAAAGGGTGAAATTTGGCCTGTCAGTGCTGTGATGTCATAATGGGTGGAAAGTGCATCTTTGACTGCTGTGCTGTCACAGGCAGGCGTAAATTGGGGTTCCCACAGTTGTGATGTCACAGAGAGGGGAAAACTGGGGCTATCACAGCTGTGGAGTCTCAGAGAAAGTAACACAGGTGTTATGACTTGTCTGTTGCCACAAAGGAGATGGAATTGGGGTTGTCATGCCTATGGTATGTCAGAGAGGTTTTAATTGGTTCTGTCTGTTCTGTGATGTCACAGAGCGGGGAATAATGGGTCTGTCAGTGCTGTGGTGTTCCATCAGAGCTGAAATTACGGCTGCCATGGCCGTGATGTCACGGTAGAGGAAACCTGAGTCTGTCCCTGCTGTGGTGTCACAGAGAGGGGAAAACTGGGGCTGATCACTGTTGTGCAGTGACAGAGAAATTTACAGAGGTGCTATGACTTGTCTGTTGCCACACAGGGAATAGAATTGGGGTTGTTCGGGCTGTGGTATCACAGAGAGTTTTAAATTGGTTCTGTCATGATTGTGATGTCCCAGAGAGGGGAATAATGCGTCTGTCACCACTGTGGTGTCACAGACAGGCGTAATTTAGAGTTGTCACTGCAGTAATGTCACAGAGACCTTGAACTGGGTCCCTCATTGGTGTGATGTCACACACAGAGAGGAGAATACTGAGGCTGCCGCTGCTCTGGTGTCACAGAGAGGAGTAGTTTTGGCCTGTCACTGCTGTGATGTCAGAGAGAGGGGAAAGCGGGTCTGTCACTGCTGCGGTGTTCCAAAGGGGATGAATTTGAGGCTGTCCTAAATGTGATGTCACAGAGAGGGGAAAATTGAGGCAGCCACTACTGTGGTGTCACAGAGAGGCGTAAATTAGAGTTGTCAGTGCTGTGATGTCACAGGGAGGCGAAAATTGGGCCTCTCTCAGATGTGATGTCACAGAGAGAGGCATAATGGATCTGTGAGTGCTGTGGTGTCACCGAGAGGCATAAATTAGAGTTGTCAGTGCAGTGATGTCACGGAGAGGAGAAACTGGGTCCCTCATTGGTATGATGTCACAGATAGAGGAAACCTGAGTCTGCCACTGCAGTGATGTCACAGAGAGGGGAAAACTGGGGCTATCACAGCTGTGGAGTCTCAGAGAAAGTATCACAGGTGCTATGACTTGTCTGTTGCCACAAAGGAGATGGAATTGGGGTTGTCATGGCTATGATATCAAAGGGAGGTTTTAATCGGTTCTGTTTCTTCTGTGATGTCACAGAGCGGGGAATTCTGGGTCTGTCAGTGCTGTGGTGTTCCTTTGGGGCTGAAATTAAGGCTGCCGTGGCTGTGATGTCACAGATAGAGGCAACCTGAGTCTGTCCCTGCTGTGGTGTCACAGAGAGGGGAAAACTGGGGCTGATCACTGTTGTGCAGTGAAAGTTACACAGGTTCTATGACTTGTCTGTTGCCACACAGGGAATGGAATTGGGGTTGTTAGGGCTGTGGTATCACAGAGAGATTTAAATTGGTTCTGTCATGACTGTGATGTCCCAGAGAGGGGAATAATGCGTCTGTCACCACTGTGGTGTCGCAGAGAGGTGTAAACTGGACTTGTCATTGCAGTGATCTCACCGAGAGAAGAAAACTGAGGCTTTCACTGCCGTGGCTTATCAGAGGGGATGAATTCTGACTTGTCTTTGATATCATGTCACAGAGAGGAGAAAACTGGCACTGTCACCGCTGTAAATGTTACAGATAGGTGTAAGTTGGGCTTGTTCAATCTGTGGGGTGACAGAAAGGGTGAAATTTGGCCTGTCAGTGCTGTGATGTCATAATGGGTGGAAAGTGCATCTTTGACTGCTGTGCTGTCACAGGCAGGCGTAAATTGGGGTTCCCACAGTTGTGATGTCACAGAGAGGGGAAAACTGGGGCTATCACAGCTGTGGAGTCTCAGAGAAAGTAACACAGGTGTTATGACTTGTCTGTTGCCACAAAGGAGATGGAATTGGGGTTGTCATGCCTATGGTATGTCAGAGAGGTTTTAATTGGTTCTGTCTGTTCTGTGATGTCACAGAGCGGGGAATAATGGGTCTGTCAGTGCTGTGGTGTTCCATCAGAGCTGAAATTACGGCTGCCATGGCCGTGATGTCACGATAGAGGAAACCTGAGTCTGTCCCTGCTGTGGTGTCACAGAGAGGGGAAAACTGGGGCTGATCACTGTTGTGCAGTGACAGAGAAATTTACAGAGGTGCTATGACTTGTCTGTTGCCACACAGGGAATAGAATTGGGGTTGTTCGGGCTGTGGTATCACAGAGAGTTTTAAATTGGTTCTGTCATGATTGTGATGTCCCAGAGAGGGGAATAATGCGTCTGTCACCACTGTGGTGTCACAGACAGGCGTAATTTAGAGTTGTCACTGCAGTAATGTCACAGAGACCTTGAACTGGGTCCCTCATTGGTGTGATGTCACACACAGAGAGGAGAATACTGAGGCTGCCGCTGCTCTGGTGTCACAGAGAGGAGTAGTTTTGGCCTGTCACTGCTGTGATGTCAGAGAGAGGGGAAAGCGGGTCTGTCACTGCTGCGGTGTTCCAAAGGGGATGAATTTGAGGCTGTCCTAAGTGTGATGTCACAGAGAGGGGAAAATTGAGGCAGCCACTACTGTGGTGTCACAGAGAGGCGTAAATTAGAGTTGTCAGTGCTGTGATGTCACAGGGAGGCGAAAATTGGGCCTCTCTCAGATGTGATGTCACAGAGAGAGGCGTAATGGATCAGTGAGTGCTGTGGTGTCACCGAGAGGCATAAATTAGAGTTGTCAGTGCAGTGATGTCACGGAGAGGAGAAACTGGGTCCCTCATTGGTGTGATGTCACAGATAGAGGAAACCTGAGTCTGCCACTGCAGTGATGTCACGGAGAGGGGAAAACTGGGGCTATCACAGCTGTGGAGTCTCAGAGAAATTATCACAGGTGCTATGACTTGTCTGTTGCCACAAAGGTGATGGAATTGGGGTTGTCATGGCTATGATATCACAGAGAGGTTTTAATCGGTTCTGTCTCTTCTGTGATGTCACGGAGAGGGGAATTATGGGTCTGTCACTGCTGTGGTGTTCCTTTGGGGCTGAAATTAAGGCTGCCGTGGCTGTGATGTCACAGATAGAGGAAACCTGAGTCTGTCCCTGCTGTGGTGTCACAGAGAGGGGAAAACTGGGGCTGATCACTGTTGTGCAGTGAAAGTTACACAGGTGCTATGACTTGTCTGTTGCCACACAGGGAATGGAATTGGGGTTGTTAGGGCTGTGGTATCACAGAGAGATTTAAATTGGTTCTGTCATGACTGTGATGTCCCAGAGAGGGGAATAATGTGTCTGTCACCACTGTGTTGTTGCAGAGAGGTGTAAACTGGACTTGTCATTGCAGTGATCTCACCGAGAGAAGAAAACTGAGGCTTTCACTGCCGTGGCTTATCAGAGGGGATGAATTCTGACTTGTCTTTGATATCATGTCACAGAGAGGAGAAAACTGGCACTATCACCGCTGTAAATGTTACAGATAAGTGTAAGTTGGGCTTGTTCAATCTGTGGGGTGACAGCAAGGGTGAAATTTGGCCTGTCAGTGCTGTGATGTCATAATGGGTGGAAAGTGCATCTTTGACTGCTGTGCTGTCACAGGCAGGCGTAAATTGGGGTTCCCACAGTTGTGATGTCACAGAGAGGGGAAAACTGGGGCTATCACAGCTGTGGAGTCTCAGAGAAAGTAACACAGGTGTTATGACTTGTCTGTTGCCACAAAGGAGATGGAATTGGGGTTGTCATGCCTATGGTATGTCAGAGAGGTTTTAATTGGTTCTGTCTGTTCTGGGATGTCACAGAGCGGGGAATAATGGGTCTGTCAGTGCTGTGGTGTTCCATCAGAGCTGAAATTAAGGCTGCCATGGCTGTGATGTCACGATAGAGGAAACCTGAGTCTGTCCCTGCTGTGGTGTCACAGAGAGGGGAAAACTGGATTGATCACTGCTGTGCAGTGACAGAGAAATTTACAGAGGTGCTATGACTTGTCTGTTGCCACACAGGGAATAGAATTGGGGTTGTTCGGGCTGTGGTATCACAGAGAGTTTTAAATTGGTTCTGTCATGATTGTGATGTCCCAGAGAGGGGAATAATGCGTCTGTCACCACTGTGGTGTCACAGACAGGCGTAATTTAGAGTTGTCACTGCAGTAATGTCACAGAGACCTTTAACTGGGTCCCTCATTGGTGTGATGTCACACACAGAGAGGAGAATACGGAGGCTGCCGCTGCTCTGGTGTCACAGAGAGGAGTAGTTTTGGCCTGTCACTGCTGTGATGTCAGAGAGAGGGGAAAGCGTGTCTGTCACTGCTGCGGTGTTCCAAAGGGGATGAATTTGAGGCTGTCCTAAGTGTGATGTCACAGAGAGGGGAAAATTGAGGCAGCCACTACTGTGGTGTCACAGAGAGGCGTAAATTAGAGTTGTCAGTGCTGTGATGTCACAGGGAGGCGAAAATTGGGCCTCTCTCAGATGTGATGTCACAGAGAGAGGCATAATGGATCTGTGAGTGCTGTGGTGTCACCGAGAGGCATAAATTAGAGTTGTCAGTGCAGTGATGTCACGGAGAGGAGAAACTGGGTCCCTCATTGGTATGATGTCACAGATAGAGGAAACCTGAGTCTGCCACTGCAGTGATGTCACAGAGAGGGGAAAACTGGGGCTATCACAGCTGTGGAGTCTCAGAGAAAGTATCACAGGTGCTATGACTTGTCTGTTGCCACAAAGGAGATGGAATTGGGGTTGTCATGGCTATGATAGCAAAGGGAGGTTTTAATCGGTTCTGTTTCTTCTGTGATGTCACAGAGCGGGGAATTCTGGGTCTGTCAGTGCTGTGGTGTTCCTTTGGGGCTGAAATTAAGGCTGCCGTGGCTGTGATGTCACAGATAGAGGCAACCTGAGTCTGTCCCTGCTGTGGTGTCACAGAGAGGGGAAAACTGGGGCTGATCACTGTTGTGCAGTGAAAGTTACACAGGTTCTATGACTTGTCTGTTGCCACACAGGGAATGGAATTGGGGTTGTTAGGGCTGTGGTATCACAGAGAGATTTAAATTGGTTCTGTCATGACTGTGATGTCCCAGAGAGGGGAATAATGCGTCTGTCACCACTGTGGTGTCGCAGAGAGGTGTAAACTGGACTTGTCATTGCAGTGATCTCACCGAGAGAAGAAAACTGAGGCTTTCACTGCCGTGGCTTATCAGAGGGGATGAATTCTGACTTGTCTTTGATATCATGTCACAGAGAGGAGAAAACTGGCACTGTCACCGCTGTAAATGTTACAGATAGGTGTAAGTTGGGCTTGTTCAATCTGTGGGGTGACAGAAAGGGTGAAATTTGGCCTGTCAGTGCTGTGATGTCATAATGGGTGGAAAGTGCATCTTTGACTGCTGTGCTGTCACAGGCAGGCGTAAATTGGGGTTCCCACAGTTGTGATGTCACAGAGAGGGGAAAACTGGGGCTATCACAGCTGTGGAGTCTCAGAGAAAGTAACACAGGTGTTATGACTTGTCTGTTGCCACAAAGGAGATGGAATTGGGGTTGTCATGCCTATGGTATGTCAGAGAGGTTTTAATTGGTTCTGTCTGTTCTGTGATGTCACAGAGCGGGGAATAATGGGTCTGTCAGTGCTGTGGTGTTCCATCAGAGCTGAAATTACGGCTGCCATGGCCGTGATGTCACGGTAGAGGAAACCTGAGTCTGTCCCTGCTGTGGTGTCACAGAGAGGGGAAAACTGGGGCTGATCACTGTTGTGCAGTGACAGAGAAATTTACAGAGGTGCTATGACTTGTCTGTTGCCACACAGGGAATAGAATTGGGGTTGTTCGGGCTGTGGTATCACAGAGAGTTTTAAATTGGTTCTGTCATGATTGTGATGTCCCAGAGAGGGGAATAATGCGTCTGTCACCACTGTGGTGTCACAGACAGGCGTAATTTAGAGTTGTCACTGCAGTAATGTCACAGAGACCTTGAACTGGGTCCCTCATTGGTGTGATGTCACACACAGAGAGGAGAATACGGAGGCTGCCGCTGCTCTGGTGTCACAGAGAGGAGTAGTTTTGGCCTGTCACTGCTGTGATGTCAGAGAGAGGGGAAAGCGGGTCTGTCACTGCTGCGGTGTTCCAAAGGGGATGAATTTGAGGCTGTCCTAAGTGTGATGTCACAGAGAGGGGAAAATTGAGGCAGCCACTACTGTGGTGTCACAGAGAGGCGTAAATTAGAGTTGTCAGTGCTGTGATGTCACAGGGAGGCGAAAATTGGGCCTCTCTCAGATGTGATGTCACAGAGAGAGGCGTAATGGATCTGTGAGTGCTGTGGTGTCACCGAGAGGCATAAATTAGAGTTGTCAGTGCAGTGATGTCACGGAGAGGAGAAACTGGGTCCCTCATTGGTGTGATGTCACAGATAGAGGAAACCTGAGTCTGCCACTGCAGTGATGTCACGGAGAGGGGAAAACTGGGGCTATCACAGCTGTGGAGTCTCAGAGAAATTATCACAGGTGCTATGACTTGTCTGTTGCCACAAAGGAGATGGAATTGGGGTTGTCATGGCTATGATATCACAGAGAGGTTTTAATCGGTTCTGTCTCTTCTGTGATGTCACGGAGAGGGGAATTACGGGTCTGTCACTGCTGTGGTGTTCCTTTGGGGATGAAATTAAGGCTGCCGTGGCTGTGATGTCACAGATAGAGGAAACCTGAGTCTGTCCCTGCTGTGGTGTCACAGAGAGGGGAAAACTGGGGCTGATCACTGTTGTGCAGTGAAAGTTACACAGGTGCTATGACTTGTCTGTTGCCACACAGGGAATGGAATTGGGGTTGTTAGGGCTGTGGTATCACAGAGAGATTTAAATTGGTTCTGTCATGACTGTGATGTCCCAGAGAGGGGAATAATGCGTCTGTCACCACTGTGGTGTCGCAGAGAGGTGTAAACTGGACTTGTCATTGCAGTGATCTCACCGAGAGGAGAAAACTGAGGCTTTCACTGCTGTGGCTTATCAGAGGGGATGAATTCTGACTTGTCTTTGATATCATGTCACAGAGAGGAGAAAACTGGCACTATCACCGCTGTAAATGTTACAGATAAGTGTAAGTTGGGCTTGTTCAATCTGTGGGGTGACAGCAAGGGTGAAATTTGGCCTGTCAGTGCTGTGATGTCATAATGGGTGGAAAGTGCATCTTTGACTGCTGTGCTGTCACAGGCAGGCGTAAATTGGGGTTCCCACAGTTGTGATGTCACAGAGAGGGGAAAACTGGGGCTATCACAGCTGTGGAGTCTCAGAGAAAGTAACACAGGTGTTATGACTTGTCTGTTGCCACAAAGGAGATGGAATTGGGGTTGTCATGCCTATGGTATGTCAGAGAGGTTTTAATTGGTTCTGTCTGTTCTGGGATGTCACAGAGCGGGGAATAATGGGTCTGTCAGTGCTGTGGTGTTCCATCAGAGCTGAAATTAAGGCTGCCATGGCTGTGATGTCATGATAGAGGAAACCTGAGTCTGTCCCTGCTGTGGTGTCACAGAGAGGGGAAAACTGGATTGATCACTGCTGTGCAGTGACAGAGAAATTTACAGAGATGCTATGACTTGTCTGTTGCCACACAGGGAATAGAATTGGGGTTGTTCGGGCTGTGGTATCACAGAGAGTTTTAAATTGGTTCTGTCATGATTGTGATGTCCCAGAGAGGGGAATAATGCGTCTGTCACCACTGTGGTGTCACAGACAGGCGTAATTTAGAGTTGTCACTGCAGTAATGTCACAGAGACCTTGAACTGGGTCCCTCATTGGTGTGATGTCACACACAGAGAGGAGAATACTGAGGCTGCCGCTGCTCTGGTGTCACAGAGAGGAGTAGTTTTGGCCTGTCACTGCTGTGATGTCAGAGAGAGGGGAAAGCAAGTCTGTCACTGCTGCGGTGTTCCAAAGGGGATGAATTTGAGGCTGTCCTAAGTGTGATGTCACAGAGAGGGGAAAATTGAGGCAGCCACTACTGTGGTGTCACAGAGAGGCGTAAATTAGAGTTGTCAGTGCTGTGATGTCAGAGGGAGGCGAAAATTGGGCCTCTCTCAGATGTGATGTCACAGAGAGAGGCGTAATGGATGTGTGAGTGCTGTGGTGTCACCGAGAGGCATAAATTAGAGTTGTCAGTGCAGTGATGTCACGGAGAGGAGAAACTGGGTCCCTCATTGGTGTGATGTCAGAGATAGAGGAAACCTGAGTCTGCCACTGCAGTGATGTCACAGAGAGGGGAAAACTGGGGCTATCCCAGCTGTGGAGTCTCAGAGAAATTATCACAGGTGCTATGACTTGTCTGTTGCCACAAAGGAGATGGAATTGGGGTTGTCATGGCTATGATATCACAGAGAGGTTTTAATCGGTTCTGTCTCTTCTGTGATGTCACGGAGAGGGGAATTATGGGTCTGTCACTGCTGTGGTGTTCCTTTGCGCTGAAATTAAGGCTGCCGTGGCTGTGATGTCACAGATAGAGGAAACCTGAGTCTGTCCCTGCTGTGGTGTCACAGAGAGGGGAAAACTGGGGCTGATCACTGTTGTGCAGTGAAAGTTACACAGGTTCTATGACTTGTCTGTTGCCACACAGGGAATGGAATTGGGGTTGTTAGGGCTGTGGTATCACAGAGAGATTTAAATTGGTTCTGTCATGACTGTGATGTCCCAGAGAGGGGAATAATGCGTCTGTCACCACTGTGGTGTCGCAGAGAGGTGTAAACTGGACTTGTCATTACAGTGATCTCACCGAGAGAAGAAAACTGAGGCTTTCACTGCCGTGGCTTATCAGAGGGGATGAATTCTGACTTGTCTTTGATATCATGTCACAGAGAGGAGAAAACTGGCACTGTCACCGCTGTAAATGTTACAGATAGGTGTAAGTTGGGCTTGTTCAATCTGTGGGGTGACAGAAAGGGTGAAATTTGGCCTGTCAGTGCTGTGATGTCATAATGGGTGGAAAGTGCATCTTTGACTGCTGTGCTGTCACAGGCAGGCGTAAATTGGGGTTCCCACAGTTGTGATGTCACAGAGAGGGGAAAACTGGGGCTATCACAGCTGTGGAGTCTCAGAGAAAGTAACACAGGTGTTATGACTTGTCTGTTGCCACAAAGGAGATGGAATTGGGGTTGTCATGCCTATGGTATGTCAGAGAGGTTTTAATTGGTTCTGTCTGTTCTGTGATGTCACAGAGCGGGGAATAATGGGTCTGTCAGTGCTGTGGTGTTCCATCAGAGCTGAAATTACGGCTGCCATGGCCGTGATGTCACGGTAGAGGAAACCTGAGTCTGTCCCTGCTGTGGTGTCACAGAGAGGGGAAAACTGGGGCTGATCACTGTTGTGCAGTGACAGAGAAATTTACAGAGGTGCTATGACTTGTCTGTTGCCACACAGGGAATAGAATTGGGGTTGTTCGGGCTGTGGTATCACAGAGAGTTTTAAATTGGTTCTGTCATGATTGTGATGTCCCAGAGAGGGGAATAATGCGTCTGTCACCACTGTGGTGTCACAGACAGGCGTAATTTAGAGTTGTCACTGCAGTAATGTCACAGAGACCTTGAACTGGGTCCCTCATTGGTGTGATGTCACACACAGAGAGGAGAATACTGAGGCTGCCGCTGCTCTGGTGTCACAGAGAGGAGTAGTTTTGGCCTGTCACTGCTGTGATGTCAGAGAGAGGGGAAAGCGGGTCTGTCACTGCTGCGGTGTTCCAAAGGGGATGAATTTGAGGCTGTCCTAAGTGTGATGTCACAGAGAGGGGAAAATTGAGGCAGCCACTACTGTGGTGTCACAGAGAGGCGTAAATTAGAGTTGTCAGTGCTGTGATGTCACAGGGAGGCGAAAATTGGGCCTCTCTCAGATGTGATGTCACAGAGAGAGGCGTAATGGATCTGTGAGTGCTGTGGTGTCACCGAGAGGCATAAATTAGAGTTGTCAGTGCAGTGATGTCACGGAGAGGAGAAACTGGGTCCCTCATTGGTGTGATGTCACAGATAGAGGAAACCTGAGTCTGCCACTGCAGTGATGTCACGGAGAGGGGAAAACTGGGGCTATCACAGCTGTGGAGTCTCAGAGAAATTATCACAGGTGCTATGACTTGTCTGTTGCCACAAAGGAGATGGAATTGGGGTTGTCATGGCTATGATATCACAGAGAGGTTTTAATCGGTTCTGTCTCTTCTGTGATGTCACGGAGAGGGGAATTACGGGTCTGTCACTGCTGTGGTGTTCCTTTGGGGATGAAATTAAGGCTGCCGTGGCTGTGATGTCACAGATAGAGGAAACCTGAGTCTGTCCCTGCTGTGGTGTCACAGAGAGGGGAAAACTGGGGCTGATCACTGTTGTGCAGTGAAAGTTACACAGGTGCTATGACTTGTCTGTTGCCACACAGGGAATGGAATTGGGGTTGTTAGGGCTGTGGTATCACAGAGAGATTTAAATTGGTTCTGTCATGACTGTGATGTCCCAGAGAGGGGAATAATGCGTCTGTCACCACTGTGGTGTCGCAGAGAGGTGTAAACTGGACTTGTCATTGCAGTGATCTCACCGAGAGAAGAAAACTGAGGCTTTCACTGCCGTGGCTTATCAGAGGGGATGAATTCTGACTTGTCTTTGATATCATGTCACAGAGAGGAGAAAACTGGCACTGTCACCGCTGTAAATGTTACAGATAGGTGTAAGTTGGGCTTGTTCAATCTGTGGGGTGACAGAAAGGGTGAAATTTGGCCTGTCAGTGCTGTGATGTCATAATGGGTGGAAAGTGCATCTTTGACTGCTGTGCTGTCACAGGCAGGCGTAAATTGGGGTTCCCACAGTTGTGATGTCACAGAGAGGGGAAAACTGGGGCTATCACAGCTGTGGAGTCTCAGAGAAAGTAACACAGGTGTTATGACTTGTCTGTTGCCACAAAGGAGATGGAATTGGGGTTGTCATGCCTATGGTATGTCAGAGAGGTTTTAATTGGTTCTGTCTGTTCTGTGATGTCACAGAGCGGGGAATAATGGGTCTGTCAGTGCTGTGGTGTTCCATCAGAGCTGAAATTACGGCTGCCATGGCCGTGATGTCACGGTAGAGGAAACCTGAGTCTGTCCCTGCTGTGGTGTCACAGAGAGGGGAAAACTGGGGCTGATCACTGTTGTGCAGTGACAGAGAAATTTACAGAGGTGCTATGACTTGTCTGTTGCCACACAGGGAATAGAATTGGGGTTGTTCGGGCTGTGGTATCACAGAGAGTTTTAAATTGGTTCTGTCATGATTGTGATGTCCCAGAGAGGGGAATAATGCGTCTGTCACCACTGTGGTGTCACAGACAGGCGTAATTTAGAGTTGTCACTGCAGTAATGTCACAGAGACCTTGAACTGGGTCCCTCATTGGTGTGATGTCACACACAGAGAGGAGAATACTGAGGCTGCCGCTGCTCTGGTGTCACAGAGAGGAGTAGTTTTGGCCTGTCACTGCTGTGATGTCAGAGAGAGAGGAAAGCGGGTCTGTCACTGCTGCGGTGTTCCAAAGGGGATGAATTTGAGGCTGTCCTAAGTGTGATGTCACAGAGAGGGGAAAATTGAGGCAGCCACTACTGTGGTGTCACAGAGAGGCGTAAATTAGAGTTGTCAGTGCTGTGATGTCACAGGGAGGCGAAAATTGGGCCTCTCTCAGATGTGATGTCACAGAGAGAGGCGTAATGGATCTGTGAGTGCTGTGGTGTCACCGAGAGGCATAAATTAGAGTTGTCAGTGCAGTGATGTCACGGAGAGGAGAAACTGGGTCCCTCATTGGTGTGATGTCACAGATAGAGGAAACCTGAGTCTGCCACTGCAGTGATGTCACGGAGAGGGGAAAACTGGGGCTATCACAGCTGTGGAGTCTCAGAGAAATTATCACAGGTGCTATGACTTGTCTGTTGCCACAAAGGAGATGGAATTGGGGTTGTCATGGCTATGATATCACAGAGAGGTTTTAATCGGTTCTGTCTCTTCTGTGATGTCACGGAGAGGGGAATTACGGGTCTGTCACTGCTGTGGTGTTCCTTTGGGGATGAAATTCAGGCTGCCGTGGCTGTGATGTCACAGATAGAGGAAACCTGAGTCTGTCCCTGCTGTGGTGTCACAGAGAGGGGAAAACTGGGGCTGATCACTGTTGTGCAGTGAAAGTTACACAGGTGCTATGACTTGTCTGTTGCCACACAGGGAATGGAATTGGGGTTGTTAGGGCTGTGGTATCACAGAGAGATTTAAATTGGTTCTGTCATGACTGTGATGTCCCAGAGAGGGGAATAATGCGTCTGTCACCACTGTGGTGTCGCAGAGAGGTGTAAACTGGACTTGTCATTGCAGTGATCTCACCGAGAGGAGAAAACTGAGGCTTTCACTGCTGTGGCTTATCAGAGGGGATGAATTCTGACTTGTCTTTGATATCATGTCACAGAGAGGAGAAAACTGGCACTATCACCGCTGTAAATGTTACAGATAAGTGTAAGTTGGGCTTGTTCAATCTGTGGGGTGACAGCAAGGGTGAAATTTGGCCTGTCAGTGCTGTGATGTCATAATGGGTGGAAAGTGCATCTTTGACTGCTGTGCTGTCACAGGCAGGCGTAAATTGGGGTTCCCACAGTTGTGATGTCACAGAGAGGGGAAAACTGGGGCTATCACAGCTGTGGAGTCTCAGAGAAAGTAACACAGGTGTTATGACTTGTCTGTTGCCACAAAGGAGATGGAATTGGGGTTGTCATGCCTATGGTATGTCAGAGAGGTTTTAATTGGTTCTGTCTGTTCTGGGATGTCACAGAGCGGGGAATAATGGGTCTGTCAGTGCTGTGGTGTTCCATCAGAGCTGAAATTAAGGCTGCCATGGCTGTGATGTCATGATAGAGGAAACCTGAGTCTGTCCCTGCTGTGGTGTCACAGAGAGGGGAAAACTGGATTGATCACTGCTGTGCAGTGACAGAGAAATTTACAGAGATGCTATGACTTGTCTGTTGCCACACAGGGAATAGAATTGGGGTTGTTCGGGCTGTGGTATCACAGAGAGTTTTAAATTGGTTCTGTCATGATTGTGATGTCCCAGAGAGGGGAATAATGCGTCTGTCACCACTGTGGTGTCACAGACAGGCGTAATTTAGAGTTGTCACTGCAGTAATGTCACAGAGACCTTGAACTGGGTCCCTCATTGGTGTGATGTCACACACAGAGAGGAGAATACTGAGGCTGCCGCTGCTCTGGTGTCACAGAGAGGAGTAGTTTTGGCCTGTCACTGCTGTGATGTCAGAGAGAGGGGAAAGCGGGTCTGTCACTGCTGCGGTGTTCCAAAGGGGATGAATTTGAGGCTGTCCTAAGTGTGATGTCACAGAGAGGGGAAAATTGAGGCAGCCACTACTGTGGTGTCACAGAGAGGCGTAAATTAGAGTTGTCAGTGCTGTGATGTCAGAGGGAGGCGAAAATTGGGCCTCTCTCAGATGTGATGTCACAGAGAGAGGCGTAATGGATGTGTGAGTGCTGTGGTGTCACCGAGAGGCATAAATTAGAGTTGTCAGTGCAGTGATGTCACGGAGAGGAGAAACTGGGTCCCTCATTGGTGTGATGTCAGAGATAGAGGAAACCTGAGTCTGCCACTGCAGTGATGTCACGGAGAGGGGAAAACTGGGGCTATCCCAGCTGTGGAGTCTCAGAGAAATTATCACAGGTGCTATGACTTGTCTGTTGCCACAAAGGAGATGGAATTGGGGTTGTCATGGCTATGATATCACAGAGAGGTTTTAATCGGTTCTGTCTCTTCTGTGATGTCACGGAGAGGGGAATTATGGGTCTGTCACTGCTGTGGTGTTCCTTTGGGGCTGAAATTAAGGCTGCCGTGGCTGTGATGTCACAGATAGAGGAAACCTGAGTCTGTCCCTGCTGTGGTGTCACAGAGAGGGGAAAACTGGGGCTGATCACTGTTGTGCAGTGAAAGTTACACAGGTGCTATGACTTGTCTGTTGCCACACAGGGAATGGAATTGGGGTTGTTAGGGCTGTGGTATCACAGAGAGATTTAAATTGGTTCTGTCATGACTGTGATGTCCCAGAGAGGGGAATAATGCGTCTGTCACCACTGTGGTGTCGCAGAGAGGTGTAAACTGGACTTGTCATTGCAGTGATCTCACCGAGAGGAGAAAACTGAGGCTTTCACTGCTGTGGCTTATCAGAGGGGATGAATTCTGACTTGTCTTTGATATCATGTCACAGAGAGGAGAAAACTGGCACTATCACCGCTGTAAATGTTACAGATAAGTGTAAGTTGGGCTTGTTCAATCTGTGGGGTGACCGAAAGGGTGAAATTTGGCCTGTCAGTGCTGTGATGTCATAATGGGTGGAAAGTGTATCTTTGACTGCTGTGCTGTCACAGGCAGGCGTAAATTGGGGTTCCCACAGTTGTGATGTCACACAGAGGGGAAAACTGGGGCTATCACAGCTGTGGAGTCTCAGAGAAAGTAACACAGGTGTTATGACTTGTCTGTTGCCACAAAGGAGATGGAATTGGGGTTGTCATGCCTATGGTATGTCAGAGAGGTTTTAATTGGTTCTGTCTGTTCTGGGATGTCACAGAGCGGGGAATAATGGGTCTGTCAGTGCTGTGGTGTTCCATCAGAGCTGAAATTAAGGCTGCCATGGCTGTGATGTCACGATAGAGGAAACCTGAGTCTGTCCCTGCTGTGGTGTCACAGAGAGGGGAAAACTGGGGCTGATCACTGTTGTGCAGTGACAGAGAAATTTACAGAGGTGCTATGACTTGTCTGTTGCCACACAGGGAATGGAATTGGGGTTGTTCGGGCTGTGGTATCACAGAGAGATTTAAATTGGTTCTGTCATGATTGTGATGTCCCAGAGAGGGGAATAATGCGTCTGTCACCACTGTGGTGTCACAGACAGGCGTAATTTAGAGTTGTCACTGCAGTAATGTCATAGAGACCTTGAACTGGGTCCCTCATTGGTGTGATGTCACACACAGAGAGGAGAATACTGAGGCTGCCGCTGCTCTGGTGTCACAGAGAGGAGTAGTTTTGGCCTGTCACTGCTGTGATGTCAGAGAGAGGGGAAAGCGGGTCTGTCACTGCTGCGGTGTTCCAAAGGGGATGAATTTGAGGCTGTCCTAAGTGTGATGTCACAGAGAGGGGAAAATTGAGGCAGCCACTACTGTGGTGTCACAGAGAGGCGTAAATTAGAGTTGTCAGTGCTGTGATGTCAGAGGGAGGCGAAAATTGGGCCTCTCTCAGATGTGATGTCACAGAGAGAGGCGTAATGGATCTGTGAGTGCTGTGGTGTCACCGAGAGGCATAAATTAGAGTTGTCAGTGCAGTGATGTCACGGAGAGGAGAAACTGGGTCCCTCATTGGTGTGATGTCAGAGATAGAGGAAACCTGAGTCTGCCACTGCAGTGATGTCACGGAGAGGGGAAAACTGGGGCTATCCCAGCTGTGGAGTCTCAGAGAAATTATCACAGGTGCTATGACTTGTCTGTTGCCACAAAGGAGATGGAATTGGGGTTGTCATGGCTATGATATCACAGAGAGGTTTTAATCGGTTCTGTCTCTTCTGTGATGTCACGGAGAGGGGAATTATGGGTCTGTCACTGCTGTGGTGTTCCTTTGGGGCTGAAATTAAGGCTGCCGTGGCTGTGATGTCACAGATAGAGGAAACCTGAGTCTGTCCCTGCTGTGGTGTCACAGAGAGGGGAAAACTGGGGCTGATCACTGTTGTGCAGTGAAAGTTACACAGGTGCTATGACTTGTCTGTTGCCACACAGGGAATGGAATTGGGGTTGTTAGGGCTGTGGTATCACAGAGAGATTTAAATTGGTTCTGTCATGACTGTGATGTCCCAGAGAGGGGAATAATGCGTCTGTCACCACTGTGGTGTCGCAGAGAGGTGTAAACTGGACTTGTCATTGCAGTGATCTCACCGAGAGGAGAAAACTGAGGCTTTCACTGCTGTGGCTTATCAGAGGGGATGAATTCTGACTTGTCTTTGATATCATGTCACAGAGAGGAGAAAACTGGCACTATCACCGCTGTAAATGTTACAGATAAGTGTAAGTTGGGCTTGTTCAATCTGTGGGGTGACCGAAAGGGTGAAATTTGGCCTGTCAGTGCTGTGATGTCATAATGGGTGGAAAGTGTATCTTTGACTGCTGTGCTGTCACAGGCAGGCGTAAATTGGGGTTCCCACAGTTGTGATGTCACACAGAGGGGAAAACTGGGGCTATCACAGCTGTGGAGTCTCAGAGAAAGTAACACAGGTGTTATGACTTGTCTGTTGCCACAAAGGAGATGGAATTGGGGTTGTCATGCCTATGGTATGTCAGAGAGGTTTTAATTGGTTCTGTCTGTTCTGGGATGTCACAGAGCGGGGAATAATGGGTCTGTCAGTGCTGTGGTGTTCCATCAGAGCTGAAATTAAGGCTGCCATGGCTGTGATGTCACGATAGAGGAAACCTGAGTCTGTCCCTGCTGTGGTGTCACAGAGAGGGGAAAACTGGGGCTGATCACTGTTGTGCAGTGACAGAGAAATTTACAGAGGTGCTATGACTTGTCTGTTGCCACACAGGGAATGGAATTGGGGTTGTTCGGGCTGTGGTATCACAGAGAGATTTAAATTGGTTCTGTCATGATTGTGATGTCCCAGAGAGGGGAATAATGCGTCTGTCACCACTGTGGTGTCACAGACAGGCGTAATTTAGAGTTGTCACTGCAGTAATGTCACAGAGACCTTGAACTGGGTCCCTCATTGGTGTGATGTCACACACAGAGAGGAGAATACTGAGGCTGCCGCTGCTCTGGTGTCACAGAGAGGAGTAGTTTTGGCCTGTCACTGCTGTGATGTCAGAGAGAGGGGAAAGCGGGTCTGTCACTGCTGCGGTGTTCCAAAGGGGATGAATTTGAGGCTGTCCTAAGTGTGATGT
This sequence comes from Cyanistes caeruleus, assembly GCF_971803275.1. Classification (NCBI taxonomy): domain Eukaryota; kingdom Metazoa; phylum Chordata; class Aves; order Passeriformes; family Paridae; genus Cyanistes; species Cyanistes caeruleus. Next base: position 719,268 of record NW_028255913.1, on the reverse strand, counting down.
CACAGAGAGGGGAAAATTGAGGCAGCCACTACTGTGGTGTCACAGAGAGGCGTAAATTAGAGTTGTCAGTGCTGTGATGTCAGAGGGAGGCGAAAATTGGGCCTCTCTCAGATGTGATGTCACAGAGAGAGGCGTAATGGATCTGTGAGTGCTGTGGTGTCACCGAGAGGCATAAATTAGAGTTGTCAGTGCAGTGATGTCACGGAGAGGAGAAACTGGGTCCCTCATTGGTGTGATGTCAGAGATAGAGGAAACCTGAGTCTGCCACTGCAGTGATGTCACGGAGAGGGGAAAACTGGGGCTATCCCAGCTGTGGAGTCTCAGAGAAATTATCACAGGTGCTATGACTTGTCTGTTGCCACAAAGGAGATGGAATTGGGGTTGTCATGGCTATGATATCACAGAGAGGTTTTAATCGGTTCTGTCTCTTCTGTGATGTCACGGAGAGGGGAATTACGGGTCTGTCACTGCTGTGGTGTTCCTTTGGGGCTGAAATTAAGGCTGCCGTGGCTGTGATGTCACAGATAGAGGAAACCTGAGTCTGTCCCTGCTGTGGTGTCACAGAGAGGGGAAAACTGGGGCTGATCACTGTTGTGCAGTGAAAGTTACACAGGTGCTATGACTTGTCTGTTGCCACACAGGGAATGGAATTGGGGTTGTTCGGGCTGTGGTATCACAGAGAGATTTAAATTGGTTCTGTCATGACTGTGATGTCCCAGAGAGGGGAATAATGCGTCTGTCACCACTGTGGTGTCGCAGAGAGGTGTAAACTGGACTTGTCATTGCAGTGATCTCACCGAGAGGAGAAAACTGAGGCTTTCACTGCTGTGGCTTATCAGAGGGGATGAATTCTGACTTGTCTTTGATATCATGTCACAGAGAGGAGAAAACTGGCACTATCACCGCTGTAAATGTTACAGATAAGTGTAAGTTGGGCTTGTTCAATCTGTGGGGTGACAGAAAGGGTGAAATTTGGCCTGTCAGTGCTGTGATGTCATAATGGGTGGAAAGTGCATCTTTGACTGCTGTGCTGTCACAGGCAGGCGTAAATTGGGGTTCCCACAGTTGTGATGTCACAGAGAGGGGAAAACTGGGGCTATCACAGCTGTGGAGTCTCAGAGAAAGTAACACAGGTGTTATGACTTGTCTGTTGCCACAAAGGAGATGGAATTGGGGTTGTCATGCCTATGGTATGTCAGAGAGGTTTTAATTGGTTCTGTCTGTTCTGGGATGTCACAGAGCGGGGAATAATGGGTCTGTCAGTGCTGTGGTGTTCCATCAGAGCTGAAATTAAGGCTGCCATGGCCGTGATGTCACGATAGAGGAAACCTGAGTCTGTCCCTGCTGTGGTGTCACAGAGAGGGGAAAACTGGGGCTGATCACTGTTGTGCAGTGACAGAGAAATTTACAGAGGTGCTATGACTTGTCTGTTGCCACACAGGGAATAGAATTGGGGTTGTTCGGGCTGTGGTATCACAGAGAGTTTTAAATTGGTTCTGTCATGATTGTGATGTCCCAGAGAGGGGAATAATGCGTCTGTCACCACTGTGGTGTCACAGACAGGCGTAATTTAGAGTTGTCACTGCAGTAATGTCACAGAGACCTTGAACTGGGTCCCTCATTGGTGTGATGTCACACACAGAGAGGAGAATACTGAGGCTGCCGCTGCTCTGGTGTCACAGAGAGGAGTAGTTTTGGCCTGTCACTGCTGTGATGTCAGAGAGAGGGGAAAGCGGGTCTGTCACTGCTGCGGTGTTCCAAAGGGGATGAATTTGAGGCTGTCCTAAGTGTGATGTCACAGAGAGGGGAAAATTGAGGCAGCCACTACTGTGGTGTCACAGAGAGGCGTAAATTAGAGTTGTCAGTGCTGTGATGTCACAGGGAGGCGAAAATTGGGCCTCTCTCAGATGTGATGTCACAGAGAGAGGCGTAATGGATCTGTGAGTGCTGTGGTGTCACCGAGAGGCATAAATTAGAGTTGTCAGTGCAGTGATGTCACGGAGAGGAGAAACTGGGTCCCTCATTGGTGTGATGTAACAGATAGAGGAAACCTGAGTCTGCCACTGCAGTGATGTCACAGAGAGGGGAAAACTGGGGCTATCCCAGCTGTGGAGTCTCAGAGAAATTATCACAGGTGCTATGACTTGTCTGTTGCCACAAAGGAGATGGAATTGGGGTTGTCATGGCTATGATATCACAGAGAGGTTTTAATCGGTTCTGTCTCTTCTGTGATGTCACGGAGAGGGGAATTACGGGTCTGTCACTGCTGTGGTGTTCCTTTGGGGCTGAAATTAAGGCTGCCGTGGCTGTGATGTCACAGATAGAGGAAACCTGAGTCTGTCCCTGCTGTGGTGTCACAGAGAGGGGAAAACTGGGGCTGATCACTGTTGTGCAGTGAAAGTTACACAGGTGCTATGACTTGTCTGTTGCCACACAGGGAATGGAATTGGGGTTGTTCGGGCTGTGGTATCACAGAGAGATTTAAATTGGTTCTGTCATGACTGTGATGTCCCAGAGAGGGGAATAATGCGTCTGTCACCACTGTGGTGTCGCAGAGAGGTGTAAACTGGACTTGTCATTGCAGTGATCTCACCGAGAGGAGAAAACTGAGGCTTTCACTGCTGTGGCTTATCAGAGGGGATGAATTCTGACTTGTCTTTGATATCATGTCACAGAGAGGAGAAAACTGGCACTATCACCGCTGTAAATGTTACAGATAAGTGTAAGTTGGGCTTGTTCAATCTGTGGGGTGACAGCAAGGGTGAAATTTGGCCTGTCAGTGCTGTGATGTCATAATGGGTGGAAAGTGCATCTTTGACTGCTGTGCTGTCACAGGCAGGCGTAAATTGGGGTTCCCACAGTTGTGATGTCACAGAGAGGGGAAAACTGGGGCTATCACAGCTGTGGAGTCTCAGAGAAAGTAACACAGGTGTTATGACTTGTCTGTTGCCACAAAGGAGATGGAATTGGGGTTGTCATGCCTATGGTATGTCAGAGAGGTTTTAATTGGTTCTGTCTGTTCTGGGATGTCACAGAGCGGGGAATAATGGGTCTGTCAGTGCTGTGGTGTTCCATCAGTGCTGAAATTAAGGCTGCCATGGCCGTGATGTCACGATAGAGGAAACCTGAGTCTGTCCCTGCTGTGGTGTCACAGAGAGGGGAAAACTGGGGCTGATCACTGTTGTGCAGTGACAGAGAAATTTACAGAGGTGCTATGACTTGTCTGTTGCCACACAGGGAATAGAATTGGGGTTGTTCGGGCTGTGGTATCACAGAGAGTTTTAAATTGGTTCTGTCATGATTGTGATGTCCCAGAGAGGGGAATAATGCGTCTGTCACCACTGTGGTGTCACAGACAGGCGTAATTTAGAGTTGTCACTGCAGTAATGTCACAGAGACCTTGAACTGGGTCCCTCATTGGTGTGATGTCACACACAGAGAGGAGAATACTGAGGCTGCCGCTGCTCTGGTGTCACAGAGAGGAGTAGTTTTGGCCTGTCACTGCTGTGATGTCAGAGAGAGGGGAAAGCGGGTCTGTCACTGCTGCGGTGTTCCAAAGGGGATGAATTTGAGGCTGTCCTAAGTGTGATGTCACAGAGAGGGGAAAATTGAGGCAGCCACTACTGTGGTGTCACAGAGAGGCGTAAATTAGAGTTGTCAGTGCTGTGATGTCACAGGGAGGCGAAAATTGGGCCTCTCTCAGATGTGATGTCACAGAGAGAGGCGTAATGGATCTGTGAGTGCTGTGGTGTCACCGAGAGGCATAAATTAGAGTTGTCAGTGCAGTGATGTCACGGAGAGGAGAAACTGGGTCCCTCATTGCTGTGATGTCAGAGATAGAGGAAACCTGAGTCTGCCACTGCAGTGATGTCACGGAGAGGGGAAAACTGGGGCTATCACAGCTGTGGAGTCTCAGAGAAATTATCACAGGTGCTATGACTTGTCTGTTGCCACAAAGGAGGTGGAATTGGGGTTGTCATGGCTATGATATCACAGAGAGGTTTTAATCGGTTCTGTCTCTTCTGTGATGTCACGGAGAGGGGAATTCTGGGTCTGTCACTGCTGTGGTGTTCCTTTGGGGCTGAAATTAAGGCTGCCGTGGCTGTGATGTCACAGATAGAGGAAACCTGAGTCTGTCCCTGCTGTGGTGTCACAGAGAGGGGAAAACTGGGGCTGATCACTGTTGTGCAGTGAAAGTTACACAGGTGCTATGACTTGTCTGTTGCCACACAGGGAATGGAATTGGGGTTGTTCGGGCTGTGGTATCACAGAGAGATTTAAATTGGTTCTGTCATGACTGTGATGTCCCAGAGAGGGGAATAATGCGTCTGTCACCACTGTGGTGTCGCAGAGAGGTGTAAACTGGACTTGTCATTGCAGTGATCTCACCGAGAGGAGAAAACTGAGGCTTTCACTGCTGTGGCTTATCAGAGGGGATGAATTCTGACTTGTCTTTGATATCATGTCACAGAGAGGAGAAAACTGGCACTATCACCGCTGTAAATGTTACAGATAAGTGTAAGTTGGGCTTGTTCAATCTGTGGGGTGACAGCAAGGGTGAAATTTGGCCTGTCAGTGCTGTGATGTCATAATGGGTGGAAAGTGCATCTTTGACTGCTGTGCTGTCACAGGTAGGCGTAAATTGGGGTTCCCACAGTTGTGATGTCACAGAGAGGGGAAAACTGGGGCTATCACAGCTGTGGAGTCTCAGAGAAAGTAACACAGGTGTTATGACTTGTCTGTTGCCACAAAGGAGATGGAATTGGGGTTGTCATGCCTATGGTATGTCAGAGAGGTTTTAATTGGTTCTGTCTGTTCTGGGATGTCACAGAGCGGGGAATAATGGGTCTGTCAGTGCTGTGGTGTTCCATCAGAGCTGAAATTAAGGCTGCCATGACCGTGATGTCACGATAGAGGAAACCTGAGTCTGTCCCTGCTGTGGTGTCACAGAGAGGGGAAAACTGGGGCTGATCACTGTTGTGCAGTGACAGAGAAATTTACAGAGGTGCTATGACTTGTCTGTTGCCACACAGGGAATAGAATTGGGGTTGTTCGGGCTGTGGTATCACAGAGAGTTTTAAATTGGTTCTGTCATGATTGTGATGTCCCAGAGAGGGGAATAATGCGTCTGTCACCACTGTGGTGTCACAGACAGGCGTAATTTAGAGTTGTCACTGCAGTAATGTCACAGAGACCTTGAACTGGGTCCCTCATTGGTGTGATGTCACACACAGAGAGGAGAATACTGAGGCTGCCGCTGCTCTGGTGTCACAGAGAGGAGTAGTTTTGGCCTGTCACTGCTGTGATGTCAGAGAGAGGGGAAAGCGGGTCTGTCACTGCTGCGGTGTTCCAAAGGGGATGAATTTGAGGCTGTCCTAAGTGTGATGTCACAGAGAGGGGAAAATTGAGGCAGCCACTACTGTGGTGTCACAGAGAGGCGTAAATTAGAGTTGTCAGTGCTGTGATGTCACAGGGAGGCGAAAATTGGGCCTCTCTCAGATGTGATGTCACAGAGAGAGGCATAATGGATGTGTGAGTGCTGTGGTGTCACCGAGAGGCATAAATTAGAGTTGTCAGTGCAGTGATGTCACGGAGAGGAGAAACTGGGTCCCTCATTGGTGTGATGTAACAGATAGAGGAAACCTGAGTCTGCCACTGCAGTGATGTCACGGAGAGGGGAAAACTGGGGCTATCCCAGCTGTGGAGTCTCAGAGAAATTATCACAGGTGCTATGACTTGTCTGTTGCCACAAAGGAGATGGAATTGGGGTTGTCATGGCTATGATATCACAGAGAGGTTTTAATCGGTTCTGTCTCTTCTGTGATGTCACGGAGAGGGGAATTACGGGTCTGTCACTGCTGTGGTGTTCCTTTGGGGCTGAAATTAAGGCTGCCGTGGCTGTGATGTCACAGATAGAGGAAACCTGAGTCTGTCCCTGCTGTGGTGTCACAGAGAGGGGAAAACTGGGGCTGATCACTGTTGTGCAGTGAAAGTTACACAGGTGCTATGACTTGTCTGTTGCCACACAGGGAATGGAATTGGGGTTGTTCGGGCTGTGGTATCACAGAGAGATTTAAATTGGTTCTGTCATGACTGTGATGTCCCAGAGAGGGGAATAATGCGTCTGTCACCACTGTGGTGTCGCAGAGAGGTGTAAACTGGACTTGTCATTGCAGTGATCTCACCGAGAGGAGAAAACTGAGGCTTTCACTGCTGTGGCTTATCAGAGGGGATGAATTCTGACTTGTCTTTGATATCATGTCACAGAGAGGAGAAAACTGGCACTATCACCGCTGTAAATGTTACAGATAAGTGTAAGTTGGGCTTGTTCAATCTGTGGGGTGACAGAAAGGGTGAAATTTGGCCTGTCAGTGCTGTGATGTCATAATGGGTGGAAAGTGCATCTTTGACTGCTGTGCTGTCACAGGCAGGCGTAAATTGGGGTTCCCACAGTTGTGATGTCACAGAGAGGGGAAAACTGGGGCTATCACAGCTGTGGAGTCTCAGAGAAAGTAACACAGGTGTTATGACTTGTCTGTTGCCACAAAGGAGATGGAATTGGGGTTGTCATGCCTATGGTATGTCAGAGAGGTTTTAATTGGTTCTGTCTGTTCTGGGATGTCACAGAGCGGGGAATAATGGGTCTGTCAGTGCTGTGGTGTTCCATCAGAGCTGAAATTAAGGCTGCCATGGCCGTGATGTCACGATAGAGGAAACCTGAGTCTGTCCCTGCTGTGGTGTCACAGAGAGGGGAAAACTGGGGCTGATCACTGTTGTGCAGTGACAGAGAAATTTACAGAGGTGCTATGACTTGTCTGTTGCCACACAGGGAATAGAATTGGGGTTGTTCGGGCTGTGGTATCACAGAGAGTTTTAAATTGGTTCTGTCATGATTGTGATGTCCCAGAGAGGGGAATAATGCGTCTGTCACCACTGTGGTGTCACAGACAGGCGTAATTTAGAGTTGTCACTGCAGTAATGTCACAGAGACCTTGAACTGGGTCCCTCATTGGTGTGATGTCACACACAGAGAGGAGAATACTGAGGCTGCCGCTGCTCTGGTGTCACAGAGAGGAGTAGTTTTGGCCTGTCACTGCTGTGATGTCAGAGAGAGGGGAAAGCGGGTCTGTCACTGCTGCGGTGTTCCAAAGGGGATGAATTTGAGGCTGTCCTAAGTGTGATGTCACAGAGAGGGGAAAATTGAGGCAGCCACTACTGTGGTGTCACAGAGAGGCGTAAATTAGAGTTGTCAGTGCTGTGATGTCACAGGGAGGCGAAAATTGGGCCTCTCTCAGATGTGATGTCACAGAGAGAGGCGTAATGGATCTGTGAGTGCTGTGGTGTCACCGAGAGGCATAAATTAGAGTTGTCAGTGCAGTGATGTCACGGAGAGGAGAAACTGGGTCCCTCATTGGTGTGATGTAACAGATAGAGGAAACCTGAGTCTGCCACTGCAGTGATGTCACAGAGAGGGGAAAACTGGGGCTATCCCAGCTGTGGAGTCTCAGAGAAATTATCACAGGTGCTATGACTTGTCTGTTGCCACAAAGGAGATGGAATTGGGGTTGTCATGGCTATGATATCACAGAGAGGTTTTAATCGGTTCTGTCTCTTCTGTGATGTCACGGAGAGGGGAATTACGGGTCTGTCACTGCTGTGGTGTTCCTTTGGGGCTGAAATTAAGGCTGCCGTGGCTGTGATGTCACAGATAGAGGAAACCTGAGTCTGTCCCTGCTGTGGTGTCACAGAGAGGGGAAAACTGGGGCTGATCACTGTTGTGCAGTGAAAGTTACACAGGTGCTATGACTTGTCTGTTGCCACACAGGGAATGGAATTGGGGTTGTTCGGGCTGTGGTATCACAGAGAGATTTAAATTGGTTCTGTCATGACTGTGATGTCCCAGAGAGGGGAATAATGCGTCTGTCACCACTGTGGTGTCGCAGAGAGGTGTAAACTGGACTTGTCATTGCAGTGATCTCACCGAGAGGAGAAAACTGAGGCTTTCACTGCTGTGGCTTATCAGAGGGGATGAATTCTGACTTGTCTTTGATATCATGTCACAGAGAGGAGAAAACTGGCACTATCACCGCTGTAAATGTTACAGATAAGTGTAAGTTGGGCTTGTTCAATCTGTGGGGTGACAGCAAGGGTGAAATTTGGCCTGTCAGTGCTGTGATGTCATAATGGGTGGAAAGTGCATCTTTGACTGCTGTGCTGTCACAGGCAGGCGTAAATTGGGGTTCCCACAGTTGTGATGTCACAGAGAGGGGAAAACTGGGGCTATCACAGCTGTGGAGTCTCAGAGAAAGTAACACAGGTGTTATGACTTGTCTGTTGCCACAAAGGAGATGGAATTGGGGTTGTCATGCCTATGGTATGTCAGAGAGGTTTTAATTGGTTCTGTCTGTTCTGGGATGTCACAGAGCGGGGAATAATGGGTCTGTCAGTGCTGTGGTGTTCCATCAGTGCTGAAATTAAGGCTGCCATGGCCGTGATGTCACGATAGAGGAAACCTGAGTCTGTCCCTGCTGTGGTGTCACAGAGAGGGGAAAACTGGGGCTGATCACTGTTGTGCAGTGACAGAGAAATTTACAGAGGTGCTATGACTTGTCTGTTGCCACACAGGGAATAGAATTGGGGTTGTTCGGGCTGTGGTATCACAGAGAGTTTTAAATTGGTTCTGTCATGATTGTGATGTCCCAGAGAGGGGAATAATGCGTCTGTCACCACTGTGGTGTCACAGACAGGCGTAATTTAGAGTTGTCACTGCAGTAATGTCACAGAGACCTTGAACTGGGTCCCTCATTGGTGTGATGTCACACACAGAGAGGAGAATACTGAGGCTGCCGCTGCTCTGGTGTCACAGAGAGGAGTAGTTTTGGCCTGTCACTGCTGTGATGTCAGAGAGAGGGGAAAGCGGGTCTGTCACTGCTGCGGTGTTCCAAAGGGGATGAATTTGAGGCTGTCCTAAGTGTGATGTCACAGAGAGGGGAAAATTGAGGCAGCCACTACTGTGGTGTCACAGAGAGGCGTAAATTAGAGTTGTCAGTGCTGTGATGTCACAGGGAGGCGAAAATTGGGCCTCTCTCAGATGTGATGTCACAGAGAGAGGCGTAATGGATCTGTGAGTGCTGTGGTGTCACCGAGAGGCATAAATTAGAGTTGTCAGTGCAGTGATGTCACGGAGAGGAGAAACTGGGTCCCTCATTGCTGTGATGTCAGAGATAGAGGAAACCTGAGTCTGCCACTGCAGTGATGTCACGGAGAGGGGAAAACTGGGGCTATCACAGCTGTGGAGTCTCAGAGAAATTATCACAGGTGCTATGACTTGTCTGTTGCCACAAAGGAGGTGGAATTGGGGTTGTCATGGCTATGATATCACAGAGAGGTTTTAATCGGTTCTGTCTCTTCTGTGATGTCACGGAGAGGGGAATTCTGGGTCTGTCACTGCTGTGGTGTTCCTTTGGGGCTGAAATTAAGGCTGCCGTGGCTGTGATGTCACAGATAGAGGAAACCTGAGTCTGTCCCTGCTGTGGTGTCACAGAGAGGGGAAAACTGGGGCTGATCACTGTTGTGCAGTGAAAGTTACACAGGTGCTATGACTTGTCTGTTGCCACACAGGGAATGGAATTGGGGTTGTTCGGGCTGTGGTATCACAGAGAGATTTAAATTGGTTCTGTCATGACTGTGATGTCCCAGAGAGGGGAATAATGCGTCTGTCACCACTGTGGTGTCGCAGAGAGGTGTAAACTGGACTTGTCATTGCAGTGATCTCACCGAGAGGAGAAAACTGAGGCTTTCACTGCTGTGGCTTATCAGAGGGGATGAATTCTGACTTGTCTTTGATATCATGTCACAGAGAGGAGAAAACTGGCACTATCACCGCTGTAAATGTTACAGATAAGTGTAAGTTGGGCTTGTTCAATCTGTGGGGTGACAGCAAGGGTGAAATTTGGCCTGTCAGTGCTGTGATGTCATAATGGGTGGAAAGTGCATCTTTGACTGCTGTGCTGTCACAGGTAGGCGTAAATTGGGGTTCCCACAGTTGTGATGTCACAGAGAGGGGAAAACTGGGGCTATCACAGCTGTGGAGTCTCAGAGAAAGTAACACAGGTGTTATGACTTGTCTGTTGCCACAAAGGAGATGGAATTGGGGTTGTCATGCCTATGGTATGTCAGAGAGGTTTTAATTGGTTCTGTCTGTTCTGGGATGTCACAGAGCGGGGAATAATGGGTCTGTCAGTGCTGTGGTGTTCCATCAGAGCTGAAATTAAGGCTGCCATGACCGTGATGTCACGATAGAGGAAACCTGAGTCTGTCCCTGCTGTGGTGTCACAGAGAGGGGAAAACTGGGGCTGATCACTGTTGTGCAGTGACAGAGAAATTTACAGAGGTGCTATGACTTGTCTGTTGCCACACAGGGAATAGAATTGGGGTTGTTCGGGCTGTGGTATCACAGAGAGTTTTAAATTGGTTCTGTCATGATTGTGATGTCCCAGAGAGGGGAATAATGCGTCTGTCACCACTGTGGTGTCACAGACAGGCGTAATTTAGAGTTGTCACTGCAGTAATGTCACAGAGACCTTGAACTGGGTCCCTCATTGGTGTGATGTCACACACAGAGAGGAGAATACTGAGGCTGCCGCTGCTCTGGTGTCACAGAGAGGAGTAGTTTTGGCCTGTCACTGCTGTGATGTCAGAGAGAGGGGAAAGCGGGTCTGTCACTGCTGCGGTGTTCCAAAGGGGATGAATTTGAGGCTGTCCTAAGTGTGATGTCACAGAGAGGGGAAAATTGAGGCAGCCACTACTGTGGTGTCACAGAGAGGCGTAAATTAGAGTTGTCAGTGCTGTGATGTCACAGGGAGGCGAAAATTGGGCCTCTCTCAGATGTGATGTCACAGAGAGAGGCATAATGGATGTGTGAGTGCTGTGGTGTCACCGAGAGGCATAAATTAGAGTTGTCAGTGCAGTGATGTCACGGAGAGGAGAAACTGGGTCCCTCATTGGTGTGATGTAACAGATAGAGGAAACCTGAGTCTGCCACTGCAGTGATGTCACAGAGAGGGGAAAACTGGGGCTATCCCAGCTGTGGAGTCTCAGAGAAATTATCACAGGTGCTATGACTTGTCTGTTGCCACAAAGGAGATGGAATTGGGGTTGTCATGGCTATGATATCACAGAGAGGTTTTAATCGGTTCTGTCTCTTCTGTGATGTCACGGAGAGGGGAATTACGGGTCTGTCACTGCTGTGGTGTTCCTTTGGGGCTGAAATTAAGGCTGCCGTGGCTGTGATGTCACAGATAGAGGAAACCTGAGTCTGTCCCTGCTGTGGTGTCACAGAGAGGGGAAAACTGGGGCTGATCACTGTTGTGCAGTGAAAGTTACACAGGTGCTATGACTTGTCTGTTGCCACACAGGGAATGGAATTGGGGTTGTTCGGGCTGTGGTATCACAGAGAGATTTAAATTGGTTCTGTCATGACTGTGATGTCCCAGAGAGGGGAATAATGCGTCTGTCACCACTGTGGTGTCGCAGAGAGGTGTAAACTGGACTTGTCATTGCAGTGATCTCACCGAGAGGAGAAAACTGAGGCTTTCACTGCTGTGGCTTATCAGAGGGGATGAATTCTGACTTGTCTTTGATATCATGTCACAGAGAGGAGAAAACTGGCACTATCACCGCTGTAAATGTTACAGATAAGTGTAAGTTGGGCTTGTTCAATCTGTGGGGTGACCGAAAGGGTGAAATTTGGCCTGTCAGTGCTGTGATGTCATAATGGGTGGAAAGTGCATCTTTGACTGCTGTGCTGTCACAGGCAGGCGTAAATTGGGGTTCCCACAGTTGTGATGTCACAGAGAGGGGAAAACTGGGGCTATCACAGCTGTGGAGTCTCAGAGAAAGTAACACAGGTGTTATGACTTGTCTGTTGCCACAAAGGAGATGGAATTGGGGTTGTCATGCCTATGGTATGTCAGAGAGGTTTTAATTGGTTCTGTCTGTTCTGGGATGTCACAGAGCGGGGAATAATGGGTCTGTCAGTGCTGTGGTGTTCCATCAGAGCTGAAATTAAGGCTGCCATGGCCGTGATGTCACGATAGAGGAAACCTGAGTCTGTCCCTGCTGTGGTGTCACAGAGAGGGGAAAACTGGGGCTGATCACTGTTGTGCAGTGACAGAGAAATTTACAGAGGTGCTATGACTTGTCTGTTGCCACACAGGGAATAGAATTGGGGTTGTTCGGGCTGTGGTATCACAGAGAGTTTTAAATTGGTTCTGTCATGATTGTGATGTCCCAGAGAGGGGAATAATGCGTCTGTCACCACTGTGGTGTCACAGACAGGCGTAATTTAGAGTTGTCACTGCAGTAATGTCACAGAGACCTTGAACTGGGTCCCTCATTGGTGTGATGTCACACACAGAGAGGAGAATACTGAGGCTGCCGCTGCTCTGGTGTCACAGAGAGGAGTAGTTTTGGCCTGTCACTGCTGTGATGTCAGAGAGAGGGGAAAGCGGGTCTGTCACTGCTGCGGTGTTCCAAAGGGGATGAATTTGAGGCTGTCCTAAGTGTGATGTCACAGAGAGGGGAAAATTGAGGCAGCCACTACTGTGGTGTCACAGAGAGGCGTAAATTAGAGTTGTCAGTGCTGTGATGTCACAGGGAGGCGAAAATTGGGCCTCTCTCAGATGTGATGTCACAGAGAGAGGCATAATGGATCTGTGAGTGCTGTGGTGTCACCGAGAGGCATAAATTAGAGTTGTCAGTGCAGTGATGTCACGGAGAGGAGAAACTGGGTCCCTCATTGGTGTGATGTCAGAGATAGAGGAAACCTGAGTCTGCCACTGCAGTGATGTCACGGAGAGGGGAAAACTGGGGCTATCACAGCTGTGGAGTCTCAGAGAAATTATCACAGGTGCTATGACTTGTCTGTTGCCACAAAGGAGATGGAATTGGGGTTGTCATGGCTATGATATCACAGAGAGGTTTTAATCGGTTCTGTCTCTTCTGTGATGTCACGGAGAGGGGAATTATGGGTCTGTCACTGCTGTGGTGTTCCTTTGGGGCTGAAATTAAGGCTGCCGTGGCTGTGATGTCACAGATAGAGGAAACCTGAGTCTGTCCCTGCTGTGGTGTCACAGAGAGGGGAAAACTGGGGCTGATCACTGTTGTGCAGTGAAAGTTACACAGGTGCTATGACTTGTCTGTTGCCACACAGGGAATGGAATTGGGGTTGTTAGGGCTGTGGTATCACAGAGAGATTTAAATTGGTTCTGTCATGACTGTGATGTCCCAGAGAGGGGAATAATGCGTCTGTCACCACTGTGGTGTCACAGAGAGGTGTAAACTGGACTTGTCATTGCAGTGATCTCACCGAGAGGAGAAAACTGAGGCTTTCACTGCTGTGGCTTATCAGAGGGGACGAATTCTGACTTGTCTTTGATATCATGTCACAGAGAGGAGAAAACTGGCACTATCACCGCTGTAAATGTTACAGATAAGTGTAAGTTGGGCTTGTTCAATCTGTGGGGTGACCGAAAGGGTGAAATTTGGCCTGTCAGTGCTGTGATGTCATAATGGGTGGAAAGTGTATCTTTGACTGCTGTGCTGTCACAGGCAGGCGTAAATTGGGGTTCCCACAGTTGTGATGTCACACAGAGGGGAAAACTGGGGCTATCACAGCTGTGGAGTCTCAGAGAAAGTAACACAGGTGTTATGACTTGTCTGTTGCCACAAAGGAGATGGAATTGGGGTTGTCATGCCTATGGTATGTCAGAGAGGTTTTAATTGGTTCTGTCTGTTCTGGGATGTCACAGAGCGGGGAATAATGGGTCTGTCAGTGCTGTGGTGTTCCATCAGAGCTGAAATTAAGGCTGCCATGGCTGTGATGTCACGATAGAGGAAACCTGAGTCTGTCCCTGCTGTGGTGTCACAGAGAGGGGAAAACTGGGGCTGATCACTGTTGTGCAGTGACAGAGAAATTTACAGAGGTGCTATGACTTGTCTGTTGCCACACAGGGAATGGAATTGGGGTTGTTCGGGCTGTGGTATCACAGAGAGATTTAAATTGGTTCTGTCATGATTGTGATGTCCCAGAGAGGGGAATAATGCGTCTGTCACCACTGTGGTGTCACAGACAGGCGTAATTTAGAGTTGTCACTGCAGTAATGTCACAGAGACCTTGAACTGGGTCCCTCATTGGTGTGATGTCACACACAGAGAGGAGAATACTGAGGCTGCCGCTGCTCTGGTGTCACAGAGAGGAGTAGTTTTGGCCTGTCACTGCTGTGATGTCAGAGAGAGGGGAAAGCGGGTCTGTCACTGCTGCGGTGTTCCAAAGGGGATGAATTTGAGGCTGTCCTAAGTGTGATGTCACAGAGAGGGGAAAATTGAGGCAGCCACTACTGTGGTGTCACAGAGAGGCGTAAATTAGAGTTGTCAGTGCTGTGATGTCAGAGGGAGGCGAAAATTGGGCCTCTCTCAGATGTGATGTCACAGAGAGAGGCGTAATGGATCTGTGAGTGCTGTGGTGTCACCGAGAGGCATAAATTAGAGTTGTCAGTGCAGTGATGTCACGGAGAGGAGAAACTGGGTCCCTCATTGGTGTGATGTCAGAGATAGAGGAAACCTGAGTCTGCCACTGCAGTGATGTCACGGAGAGGGGAAAACTGGGGCTATCCCAGCTGTGGAGTCTCAGAGAAATTATCACAGGTGCTATGACTTGTCTGTTGCCACAAAGGAGATGGAATTGGGGTTGTCATGGCTATGATATCACAGAGAGGTTTTAATCGGTTCTGTCTCTTCTGTGATGTCACGGAGAGGGGAATTACGGGTCTGTCACTGCTGTGGTGTTCCTTTGGGGCTGAAATTAAGGCTGCCGTGGCTGTGATGTCACAGATAGAGGAAACCTGAGTCTGTCCCTGCTGTGGTGTCACAGAGAGGGGAAAACTGGGGCTGATCACTGTTGTGCAGTGAAAGTTACACAGGTGCTATGACTTGTCTGTTGCCACACAGGGAATGGAATTGGGGTTGTTCGGGCTGTGGTATCACAGAGAGATTTAAATTGGTTCTGTCATGACTGTGATGTCCCAGAGAGGGGAATAATGCGTCTGTCACCACTGTGGTGTCGCAGAGAGGTGTAAACTGGACTTGTCATTGCAGTGATCTCACCGAGAGGAGAAAACTGAGGCTTTCACTGCTGTGGCTTATCAGAGGGGATGAATTCTGACTTGTCTTTGATATCATGTCACAGAGAGGAGAAAACTGGCACTATCACCGCTGTAAATGTTACAGATAAGTGTAAGTTGGGCTTGTTCAATCTGTGGGGTGACAGAAAGGGTGAAATTTGGCCTGTCAGTGCTGTGATGTCATAATGGGTGGAAAGTGCATCTTTGACTGCTGTGCTGTCACAGGCAGGCGTAAATTGGGGTTCCCACAGTTGTGATGTCACAGAGAGGGGAAAACTGGGGCTATCACAGCTGTGGAGTCTCAGAGAAAGTAACACAGGTGTTATGACTTGTCTGTTGCCACAAAGGAGATGGAATTGGGGTTGTCATGCCTATGGTATGTCAGAGAGGTTTTAATTGGTTCTGTCTGTTCTGGGATGTCACAGAGCGGGGAATAATGGGTCTGTCAGTGCTGTGGTGTTCCATCAGAGCTGAAATTAAGGCTGCCATGGCCGTGATGTCACGATAGAGGAAACCTGAGTCTGTCCCTGCTGTGGTGTCACAGAGAGGGGAAAACTGGGGCTGATCACTGTTGTGCAGTGACAGAGAAATTTACAGAGGTGCTATGACTTGTCTGTTGCCACACAGGGAATAGAATTGGGGTTGTTCGGGCTGTGGTATCACAGAGAGTTTTAAATTGGTTCTGTCATGATTGTGATGTCCCAGAGAGGGGAATAATGCGTCTGTCACCACTGTGGTGTCACAGACAGGCGTAATTTAGAGTTGTCACTGCAGTAATGTCACAGAGACCTTGAACTGGGTCCCTCATTGGTGTGATGTCACACACAGAGAGGAGAATACTGAGGCTGCCGCTGCTCTGGTGTCACAGAGAGGAGTAGTTTTGGCCTGTCACTGCTGTGATGTCAGAGAGAGGGGAAAGCGGGTCTGTCACTGCTGCGGTGTTCCAAAGGGGATGAATTTGAGGCTGTCCTAAGTGTGATGTCACAGAGAGGGGAAAATTGAGGCAGCCACTACTGTGGTGTCACAGAGAGGCGTAAATTAGAGTTGTCAGTGCTGTGATGTCACAGGGAGGCGAAAATTGGGCCTCTCTCAGATGTGATGTCACAGAGAGAGGCGTAATGGATGTGTGAGTGCTGTGGTGTCACCGAGAGGCATAAATTAGAGTTGTCAGTGCAGTGATGTCACGGAGAGGAGAAACTGGGTCCCTCATTGGTGTGATGTAACAGATAGAGGAAACCTGAGTCTGCCACTGCAGTGATGTCACAGAGAGGGGAAAACTGGGGCTATCCCAGCTGTGGAGTCTCAGAGAAATTATCACAGGTGCTATGACTTGTCTGTTGCCACAAAGGAGATGGAATTGGGGTTGTCATGGCTATGATATCACAGAGAGGTTTTAATCGGTTCTGTCTCTTCTGTGATGTCACGGAGAGGGGAATTACGGGTCTGTCACTGCTGTGGTGTTCCTTTGGGGCTGAAATTAAGGCTGCCGTGGCTGTGATGTCACAGATAGAGGAAACCTGAGTCTGTCCCTGCTGTGGTGTCACAGAGAGGGGAAAACTGGGGCTGATCACTGTTGTGCAGTGAAAGTTACACAGGTGCTATGACTTGTCTGTTGCCACACAGGGAATGGAATTGGGGTTGTTCGGGCTGTGGTATCACAGAGAGATTTAAATTGGTTCTGTCATGACTGTGATGTCCCAGAGAGGGGAATAATGCGTCTGTCACCACTGTGGTGTCGCAGAGAGGTGTAAACTGGACTTGTCATTGCAGTGATCTCACCGAGAGGAGAAAACTGAGGCTTTCACTGCTGTGGCTTATCAGAGGGGATGAATTCTGACTTGTCTTTGATATCATGTCACAGAGAGGAGAAAACTGGCACTATCACCGCTGTAAATGTTACAGATAAGTGTAAGTTGGGCTTGTTCAATCTGTGGGGTGACAGCAAGGGTGAAATTTGGCCTGTCAGTGCTGTGATGTCATAATGGGTGGAAAGTGCATCTTTGACTGCTGTGCTGTCACAGGCAGGCGTAAATTGGGGTTCCCACAGTTGTGATGTCACAGAGAGGGGAAAACTGGGGCTATCACAGCTGTGGAGTCTCAGAGAAAGTAACACAGGTGTTATGACTTGTCTGTTGCCACAAAGGAGATGGAATTGGGGTTGTCATGCCTATGGTATGTCAGAGAGGTTTTAATTGGTTCTGTCTGTTCTGGGATGTCACAGAGCGGGGAATAATGGGTCTGTCAGTGCTGTGGTGTTCCATCAGTGCTGAAATTAAGGCTGCCATGGCCGTGATGTCACGATAGAGGAAACCTGAGTCTGTCCCTGCTGTGGTGTCACAGAGAGGGGAAAACTGGGGCTGATCACTGTTGTGCAGTGACAGAGAAATTTACAGAGGTGCTATGACTTGTCTGTTGCCACACAGGGAATAGAATTGGGGTTGTTCGGGCTGTGGTATCACAGAGAGTTTTAAATTGGTTCTGTCATGATTGTGATGTCCCAGAGAGGGGAATAATGCGTCTGTCACCACTGTGGTGTCACAGACAGGCGTAATTTAGAGTTGTCACTGCAGTAATGTCACAGAGACCTTGAACTGGGTCCCTCATTGGTGTGATGTCACACACAGAGAGGAGAATACTGAGGCTGCCGCTGCTCTGGTGTCACAGAGAGGAGTAGTTTTGGCCTGTCACTGCTGTGATGTCAGAGAGAGGGGAAAGCGGGTCTGTCACTGCTGCGGTGTTCCAAAGGGGATGAATTTGAGGCTGTCCTAAGTGTGATGTCACAGAGAGGGGAAAATTGAGGCAGCCACTACTGTGGTGTCACAGAGAGGCGTAAATTAGAGTTGTCAGTGCTGTGATGTCACAGGGAGGCGAAAATTGGGCCTCTCTCAGATGTGATGTCACAGAGAGAGGCGTAATGGATCTGTGAGTGCTGTGGTGTCACCGAGAGGCATAAATTAGAGTTGTCAGTGCAGTGATGTCACGGAGAGGAGAAACTGGGTCCCTCATTGCTGTGATGTCAGAGATAGAGGAAACCTGAGTCTGCCACTGCAGTGATGTCACGGAGAGGGGAAAACTGGGGCTATCACAGCTGTGGAGTCTCAGAGAAATTATCACAGGTGCTATGACTTGTCTGTTGCCACAAAGGAGGTGGAATTGGGGTTGTCATGGCTATGATATCACAGAGAGGTTTTAATCGGTTCTGTCTCTTCTGTGATGTCACGGAGAGGGGAATTCTGGGTCTGTCACTGCTGTGGTGTTCCTTTGGGGCTGAAATTAAGGCTGCCGTGGCTGTGATGTCACAGATAGAGGAAACCTGAGTCTGTCCCTGCTGTGGTGTCACAGAGAGGGGAAAACTGGGGCTGATCACTGTTGTGCAGTGAAAGTTACACAGGTGCTATGACTTGTCTGTTGCCACACAGGGAATGGAATTGGGGTTGTTCGGGCTGTGGTATCACAGAGAGATTTAAATTGGTTCTGTCATGACTGTGATGTCCCAGAGAGGGGAATAATGCGTCTGTCACCACTGTGGTGTCGCAGAGAGGTGTAAACTGGACTTGTCATTGCAGTGATCTCACCGAGAGGAGAAAACTGAGGCTTTCACTGCTGTGGCTTATCAGAGGGGATGAATTCTGACTTGTCTTTGATATCATGTCACAGAGAGGAGAAAACTGGCACTATCACCGCTGTAAATGTTACAGATAAGTGTAAGTTGGGCTTGTTCAATCTGTGGGGTGACAGCAAGGGTGAAATTTGGCCTGTCAGTGCTGTGATGTCATAATGGGTGGAAAGTGCATCTTTGACTGCTGTGCTGTCACAGGTAGGCGTAAATTGGGGTTCCCACAGTTGTGATGTCACAGAGAGGGGAAAACTGGGGCTATCACAGCTGTGGAGTCTCAGAGAAAGTAACACAGGTGTTATGACTTGTCTGTTGCCACAAAGGAGATGGAATTGGGGTTGTCATGCCTGTGGTATGTCAGAGAGGTTTTAATTGGTTCTGTCTGTTCTGGGATGTCACAGAGCGGGGAATAATGGGTCTGTCAGTGCTGTGGTGTTCCATCAGAGCTGAAATTAAGGCTGCCATGACCGTGATGTCACGATAGAGGAAACCTGAGTCTGTCCCTGCTGTGGTGTCACAGAGAGGGGAAAACTGGGGCTGATCACTGTTGTGCAGTGACAGAGAAATTTACAGAGGTGCTATGACTTGTCTGTTGCCACACAGGGAATAGAATTGGGGTTGTTCGGGCTGTGGTATCACAGAGAGTTTTAAATTGGTTCTGTCATGATTGTGATGTCCCAGAGAGGGGAATAATGCGTCTGTCACCACTGTGGTGTCACAGACAGGCGTAATTTAGAGTTGTCACTGCAGTAATGTCACAGAGACCTTGAACTGGGTCCCTCATTGGTGTGATGTCACACACAGAGAGGAGAATACTGAGGCTGCCGCTGCTCTGGTGTCACAGAGAGGAGTAGTTTTGGCCTGTCACTGCTGTGATGTCAGAGAGAGGGGAAAGCGGGTCTGTCACTGCTGCGGTGTTCCAAAGGGGATGAATTTGAGGCTGTCCTAAGTGTGATGTCACAGAGAGGGGAAAATTGAGGCAGCCACTACTGTGGTGTCACAGAGAGGCGTAAATTAGAGTTGTCAGTGCTGTGATGTCACAGGGAGGCGAAAATTGGGCCTCTCTCAGATGTGATGTCACAGAGAGAGGCATAATGGATGTGTGAGTGCTGTGGTGTCACCGAGAGGCATAAATTAGAGTTGTCAGTGCAGTGATGTCACGGAGAGGAGAAACTGGGTCCCTCATTGGTGTGATGTAACAGATAGAGGAAACCTGAGTCTGCCACTGCAGTGATGTCACAGAGAGGGGAAAACTGGGGCTATCCCAGCTGTGGAGTCTCAGAGAAATTATCACAGGTGCTATGACTTGTCTGTTGCCACAAAGGAGATGGAATTGGGGTTGTCATGGCTATGATATCACAGAGAGGTTTTAATCGGTTCTGTCTCTTCTGTGATGTCACGGAGAGGGGAATTACGGGTCTGTCACTGCTGTGGTGTTCCTTTGGGGCTGAAATTAAGGCTGCCGTGGCTGTGATGTCACAGATAGAGGAAACCTGAGTCTGTCCCTGCTGTGGTGTCACAGAGAGGGGAAAACTGGGGCTGATCACTGTTGTGCAGTGAAAGTTACACAGGTGCTATGACTTGTCTGTTGCCACACAGGGAATGGAATTGGGGTTGTTCGGGCTGTGGTATCACAGAGAGATTTAAATTGGTTCTGTCATGACTGTGATGTCCCAGAGAGGGGAATAATGCGTCTGTCACCACTGTGGTGTCGCAGAGAGGTGTAAACTGGACTTGTCATTGCAGTGATCTCACCGAGAGGAGAAAACTGAGGCTTTCACTGCTGTGGCTTATCAGAGGGGATGAATTCTGACTTGTCTTTGATATCATGTCACAGAGAGGAGAAAACTGGCACTATCACCGCTGTAAATGTTACAGATAAGTGTAAGTTGGGCTTGTTCAATCTGTGGGGTGACCGAAAGGGTGAAATTTGGCCTGTCAGTGCTGTGATGTCATAATGGGTGGAAAGTGCATCTTTGACTGCTGTGCTGTCACAGGCAGGCGTAAATTGGGGTTCCCACAGTTGTGATGTCACAGAGAGGGGAAAACTGGGGCTATCACAGCTGTGGAGTCTCAGAGAAAGTAACACAGGTGTTATGACTTGTCTGTTGCCACAAAGGAGATGGAATTGGGGTTGTCATGCCTATGGTATGTCAGAGAGGTTTTAATTGGTTCTGTCTGTTCTGGGATGTCACAGAGCGGGGAATAATGGGTCTGTCAGTGCTGTGGTGTTCCATCAGAGCTGAAATTAAGGCTGCCATGGCCGTGATGTCACGATAGAGGAAACCTGAGTCTGTCCCTGCTGTGGTGTCACAGAGAGGGGAAAACTGGGGCTGATCACTGTTGTGCAGTGACAGAGAAATTTACAGAGGTGCTATGACTTGTCTGTTGCCACACAGGGAATAGAATTGGGGTTGTTCGGGCTGTGGTATCACAGAGAGTTTTAAATTGGTTCTGTCATGATTGTGATGTCCCAGAGAGGGGAATAATGCGTCTGTCACCACTGTGGTGTCACAGACAGGCGTAATTTAGAGTTGTCACTGCAGTAATGTCACAGAGACCTTGAACTGGGTCCCTCATTGGTGTGATGTCACACACAGAGAGGAGAATACTGAGGCTGCCGCTGCTCTGGTGTCACAGAGAGGAGTAGTTTTGGCCTGTCACTGCTGTGATGTCAGAGAGAGGGGAAAGCGGGTCTGTCACTGCTGCGGTGTTCCAAAGGGGATGAATTTGAGGCTGTCCTAAGTGTGATGTCACAGAGAGGGGAAAATTGAGGCAGCCACTACTGTGGTGTCACAGAGAGGCGTAAATTAGAGTTGTCAGTGCTGTGATGTCACAGGGAGGCGAAAATTGGGCCTCTCTCAGATGTGATGTCACAGAGAGAGGCATAATGGATCTGTGAGTGCTGTGGTGTCACCGAGAGGCATAAATTAGAGTTGTCAGTGCAGTGATGTCACGGAGAGGAGAAACTGGGTCCCTCATTGGTGTGATGTCACAGATAGAGGAAACCTGAGTCTGCCACTGCAGTGATGTCACGGAGAGGGGAAAACTGGGGCTATCACAGCTGTGGAGTCTCAGAGAAATTATCACAGGTGCTATGACTTGTCTGTTGCCACAAAGGAGATGGAATTGGGGTTGTCATGGCTATGATATCACAGAGAGGTTTTAATCGGTTCTGTCTCTTCTGTGATGTCACGGAGAGGGGAATTATGGGTCTGTCACTGCTGTGGTGTTCCTTTGGGGCTGAAATTAAGGCTGCCGTGGCTGTGATGTCACAGATAGAGGAAACCTGAGTCTGTCCCTGCTGTGGTGTCACAGAGAGGGGAAAACTGGGGCTGATCACTGTTGTGCAGTGAAAGTTACACAGGTGCTATGACTTGTCTGTTGCCACACAGGGAATGGAATTGGGGTTGTTAGGGCTGTGGTATCACAGAGAGATTTAAATTGGTTCTGTCATGACTGTGATGTCCCAGAGAGGGGAATAATGCGTCTGTCACCACTGTGGTGTCACAGAGAGGTGTAAACTGGACTTGTCATTGCAGTGATCTCACCGAGAGGAGAAAACTGAGGCTTTCACTGCTGTGGCTTATCAGAGGGGACGAATTCTGACTTGTCTTTGATATCATGTCACAGAGAGGAGAAAACTGGCACTATCACCGCTGTAAATGTTACAGATAAGTGTAAGTTGGGCTTGTTCAATCTGTGGGGTGACAGAAAGGGTGAAATTTGGCCTGTCAGTGCTGTGATGTCATAATGGGTGGAAAGTGCATCTTTGACTGCTGTGCTGTCACAGGCAGGCGTAAATTGGGGTTCCCACAGTTGTGATGTCACAGAGAGGGGAAAACTGGGGCTATCACAGCTGTGGAGTCTCAGAGAAAGTAACACAGGTGTTATGACTTGTCTGTTGCCACAAAGGAGATGGAATTGGGGTTGTCATGCCTATGGTATGTCAGAGAGGTTTTAATTGGTTCTGTCTGTTCTGGGATGTCACAGAGCGGGGAATAATGGGTCTGTCAGTGCTGTGGTGTTCCATCAGAGCTGAAATTAAGGCTGCCATGGCCGTGATGTCACGATAGAGGAAACCTGAGTCTGTCCCTGCTGTGGTGTCACAGAGAGGGGAAAACTGGGGCTGATCACTGTTGTGCAGTGACAGAGAAATTTACAGAGGTGCTATGACTTGTCTGTTGCCACACAGGGAATAGAATTGGGGTTGTTCGGGCTGTGGTATCACAGAGAGTTTTAAATTGGTTCTGTCATGATTGTGATGTCCCAGAGAGGGGAATAATGCGTCTGTCACCACTGTGGTGTCACAGACAGGCGTAATTTAGAGTTGTCACTGCAGTAATGTCACAGAGACCTTGAACTGGGTCCCTCATTGGTGTGATGTCACACACAGAGAGGAGAATACTGAGGCTGCCGCTGCTCTGGTGTCACAGAGAGGAGTAGTTTTGGCCTGTCACTGCTGTGATGTCAGAGAGAGGGGAAAGCGGGTCTGTCACTGCTGCGGTGTTCCAAAGGGGATGAATTTGAGGCTGTCCTAAGTGTGATGTCACAGAGAGGGGAAAATTGAGGCAGCCACTACTGTGGTGTCACAGAGAGGCGTAAATTAGAGTTGTCAGTGCTGTGATGTCACAGGGAGGCGAAAATTGGGCCTCTCTCAGATGTGATGTCACAGAGAGAGGCGTAATGGATCTGTGAGTGCTGTGGTGTCACCGAGAGGCATAAATTAGAGTTGTCAGTGCAGTGATGTCATGGAGAGGAGAAACTGGGTCCCTCATTGGTGTGATGTCACAGATAGAGGAAACCTGAGTCTGCCACTGCAGTGATGTCACGGAGAGGGGAAAACTGGGGCTATCCCAGCTGTGGAGTCTCAGAGAAATTATCACAGGTGCTATGACTTGTCTGTTGCCACAAAGGAGATGGAATTGGGGTTGTCATGGCTATGATATCACAGAGAGGTTTTAATCGGTTCTGTCTCTTCTGTGATGTCACGGAGAGGGGAATTCTGGGTCTGTCACTGCTGTGGTGTTCCTTTGGGGCTGAAATTAAGGCTGCCGTGGCTGTGATGTCACAGATAGAGGAAACCTGAGTCTGTCCCTGCTGTGGTGTCACAGAGAGGGGAAAACTGGGGCTGATCACTGTTGTGCAGTGAAAGTTACACAGGTGCTATGACTTGTCTGTTGCCACACAGGGAATGGAATTGGGGTTGTTCGGGCTGTGGTATCACAGAGAGATTTAAATTGGTTCTGTCATGACTGTGATGTCCCAGAGAGGGGAATAATGCGTCTGTCACCACTGTGGTGTCGCAGAGAGGTGTAAACTGGACTTGTCATTGCAGTGATCTCACCGAGAGGAGAAAACTGAGGCTTTCACTGCTGTGGCTTATCAGAGGGGATGAATTCTGACTTGTCTTTGATATCATGTCACAGAGAGGAGAAAACTGGCACTATCACCGCTGTAAATGTTACAGATAAGTGTAAGTTGGGCTTGTTCAATCTGTGGGGTGACCGAAAGGGTGAAATTTGGCCTGTCAGTGCTGTGATGTCATAATGGGTGGAAAGTGCATCTTTGACTGCTGTGCTGTCACAGGCAGGCGTAAATTGGGGTTCCCACAGTTGTGATGTCACAGAGAGGGGAAAACTGGGGCTATCACAGCTGTGGAGTCTCAGAGAAAGTAACACAGGTGTTATGACTTGTCTGTTGCCACAAAGGAGATGGAATTGGGGTTGTCATGCCTATGGTATGTCAGAGAGGTTTTAATTGGTTCTGTCTGTTCTGGGATGTCACAGAGCGGGGAATAATGGGTCTGTCAGTGCTGTGGTGTTCCATCAGAGCTGAAATTAAGGCTGCCATGGCCGTGATGTCACGATAGAGGAAACCTGAGTCTGTCCCTGCTGTGGTGTCACAGAGAGGGGAAAACTGGGGCTGATCACTGTTGTGCAGTGACAGAGAAATTTACAGAGGTGCTATGACTTGTCTGTTGCCACACAGGGAATAGAATTGGGGTTGTTCGGGCTGTGGTATCACAGAGAGTTTTAAATTGGTTCTGTCATGATTGTGATGTCCCAGAGAGGGGAATAATGCGTCTGTCACCACTGTGGTGTCACAGACAGGCGTAATTTAGAGTTGTCACTGCAGTAATGTCACAGAGACCTTGAACTGGGTCCCTCATTGGTGTGATGTCACACACAGAGAGGAGAATACTGAGGCTGCCGCTGCTCTGGTGTCACAGAGAGGAGTAGTTTTGGCCTGTCACTGCTGTGATGTCAGAGAGAGGGGAAAGCGGGTCTGTCACTGCTGCGGTGTTCCAAAGGGGATGAATTTGAGGCTGTCCTAAGTGTGATGTCACAGAGAGGGGAAAATTGAGGCAGCCACTACTGTGGTGTCACAGAGAGGCGTAAATTAGAGTTGTCAGTGCTGTGATGTCACAGGGAGGCGAAAATTGGGCCTCTCTCAGATGTGATGTCACAGAGAGAGGCGTAATGGATCTGTGAGTGCTGTGGTGTCACCGAGAGGCATAAATTAGAGTTGTCAGTGCAGTGATGTCACGGAGAGGAGAAACTGGGTCCCTCATTGCTGTGATGTCAGAGATAGAGGAAACCTGAGTCTGCCACTGCAGTGATGTCACGGAGAGGGGAAAACTGGGGCTATCACAGCTGTGGAGTCTCAGAGAAATTATCACAGGTGCTATGACTTGTCTGTTGCCACAAAGGAGATGGAATTGGGGTTGTCATGGCTATGATATCACAGAGAGGTTTTAATCGGTTCTGTCTCTTCTGTGATGTCACGGAGAGGGGAATTACGGGTCTGTCACTGCTGTGGTGTTCCTTTGGGGCTGAAATTAAGGCTGCCGTGGCTGTGATGTCACAGATAGAGGAAACCTGAGTCTGTCCCTGCTGTGGTGTCACAGAGAGGGGAAAACTGGGGCTGATCACTGTTGTGCAGTGAAAGTTACACAGGTGCTATGACTTGTCTGTTGCCACACAGGGAATGGAATTGGGGTTGTTCGGGCTGTGGTATCACAGAGAGATTTAAATTGGTTCTGTCATGACTGTGATGTCCCAGAGAGGGGAATAATGCGTCTGTCACCACTGTGGTGTCGCAGAGAGGTGTAAACTGGACTTGTCATTGCAGTGATCTCACCGAGAGGAGAAAACTGAGGCTTTCACTGCTGTGGCTTATCAGAGGGGATGAATTCTGACTTGTCTTTGATATCATGTCACAGAGAGGAGAAAACTGGCACTATCACCGCTGTAAATGTTACAGATAAGTGTAAGTTGGGCTTGTTCAATCTGTGGGGTGACAGCAAGGGTGAAATTTGGCCTGTCAGTGCTGTGATGTCATAATGGGTGGAAAGTGCATCTTTGACTGCTGTGCTGTCACAGGCAGGCGTAAATTGGGGTTCCCACAGTTGTGATGTCACAGAGAGGGGAAAACTGGGGCTATCACAGCTGTGGAGTCTCAGAGAAAGTAACACAGGTGTTATGACTTGTCTGTTGCCACAAAGGAGATGGAATTGGGGTTGTCATGCCTATGGTATGTCAGAGAGGTTTTAATTGGTTCTGTCTGTTCTGGGATGTCACAGAGCGGGGAATAATGGGTCTGTCAGTGCTGTGGTGTTCCATCAGAGCTGAAATTAAGGCTGCCATGGCCGTGATGTCACGATAGAGGAAACCTGAGTCTGTCCCTGCTGTGGTGTCACAGAGAGGGGAAAACTGGGGCTGATCACTGTTGTGCAGTGACAGAGAAATTTACAGAGGTGCTATGACTTGTCTGTTGCCACACAGGGAATAGAATTGGGGTTGTTCGGGCTGTGGTATCACAGAGAGTTTTAAATTGGTTCTGTCATGATTGTGATGTCCCAGAGAGGGGAATAATGCGTCTGTCACCACTGTGGTGTCACAGACAGGCGTAATTTAGAGTTGTCACTGCAGTAATGTCACAGAGACCTTGAACTGGGTCCCTCATTGGTGTGATGTCACACACAGAGAGGAGAATACTGAGGCTGCCGCTGCTCTGGTGTCACAGAGAGGAGTAGTTTTGGCCTGTCACTGCTGTGATGTCAGAGAGAGGGGAAAGCGGGTCTGTCACTGCTGCGGTGTTCCAAAGGGGATGAATTTGAGGCTGTCCTAAGTGTGATGTCACAGAGAGGGGAAAATTGAGGCAGCCACTACTGTGGTGTCACAGAGAGGCGTAAATTAGAGTTGTCAGTGCTGTGATGTCACAGGGAGGCGAAAATTGGGCCTCTCTCAGATGTGATGTCACAGAGAGAGGCGTAATGGATCTGTGAGTGCTGTGGTGTCACCGAGAGGCATAAATTAGAGTTGTCAGTGCAGTGATGTCACGGAGAGGAGAAACTGGGTCCCTCATTGGTGTGATGTCAGAGATAGAGGAAACCTGAGTCTGCCACTGCAGTGATGTCACGGAGAGGGGAAAACTGGGGCTATCACAGCTGTGGAGTCTCAGAGAAATTATCACAGGTGCTATGACTTGTCTGTTGCCACAAAGGAGATGGAATTGGGGTTGTCATGGCTATGATATCACAGAGAGGTTTTAATCGGTTCTGTCTCTTCTGTGATGTCACGGAGAGGGGAATTACGGGTCTGTCACTGCTGTGGTGTTCCTTTGGGGCTGAAATTAAGGCTGCCGTGGCTGTGATGTCACAGATAGAGGAAACCTGAGTCTGTCCCTGCTGTGGTGTCACAGAGAGGGGAAAACTGGGGCTGATCACTGTTGTGCAGTGAAAGTTACACAGGTGCTATGACTTGTCTGTTGCCACACAGGGAATGGAATTGGGGTTGTTCGGGCTGTGGTATCACAGAGAGATTTAAATTGGTTCTGTCATGACTGTGATGTCCCAGAGAGGGGAATAATGCGTCTGTCACCACTGTGGTATCGCAGAGAGGTGTAAACTGGACTTGTCATTGCAGTGATCTCACCGAGAGGAGAAAACTGAGGCTTTCACTGCTGTGGCTTATCAGAGGGGATGAATTCTGACTTGTCTTTGATATCATGTCACAGAGAGGAGAAAACTGGCACTATCACCGCTGTAAATGTTACAGATAGGTGTAAGTTGGGCTTGTTCAATCTGTGGGGTGACAGAAAGGGTGAAATTTGGCCTGTCAGTGCTGTGATGTCATAATGGGTGGAAAGTGCATCTTTGACTGCTGTGCTGTCACAGGCAGGCGTAAATTGGGGTTCCCACAGTTGTGATGTCACAGAGAGGGGAAAACTGGGGCTATCACAGCTGTGGAGTCTCAGAGAAAGTAACACAGGTGTTATGACTTGTCTGTTGCCACAAAGGAGATGGAAATGGGGTTGTCATGCCTATGGTATGTCAGAGAGGTTTTAATTGGTTCTGTCTGTTCTGTGATGTCACAGAGCGGGGAATAATGGGTCTGTCAGTGCTGTGGTGTTCCATCAGTGCTGAAATTAAGGCTGCCATGGCTGTGATGTCACGATAGAGGAAACCTGAGTCTGTCCCTGCTGTGGTGTCACAGAGAGGGGAAAACTGGGGCTGATCACTGTTGTGCAGTGACAGAGAAATTTACAGAGGTGCTATGACTTGTCTGTTGCCACACAGGGAATAGAATTGGGGTTGTTCGGGCTGTGGTATCACAGAGAGTTTTAAATTGGTTCTGTCATGATTGTGATGTCCCAGAGAGGGGAATAATGCGTCTGTCACCACTGTGGTGTCACAGACAGGCGTAATTTAGAGTTGTCACTGCAGTAATGTCACAGAGACCTTGAACTGGGTCCCTCATTGGTGTGATGTCACACACAGAGAGGAGAATACTGAGGCTGCCGCTGCTCTGGTGTCACAGAGAGGAGTAGTTTTGGCCTGTCACTGCTGTGATGTCAGAGAGAGGGGAAAGCGTGTCTGTCACTGCTGCGGTGTTCCAAAGGGGATGAATTTGAGGCTGTCCTAAGTGTGATGTCACAGAGAGGGGAAAATTGAGGCAGCCACTACTGTGGTGTCACAGAGAGGCGTAAATTAGAGTTGTCAGTGCTGTGATGTCACAGGGAGGCGAAAATTGGGCCTCTCTCAGATGTGATGTCACAGAGAGAGGCGTAATGGATCTGTGAGTGCTGTGGTGTCACCGAGAGGCATAAATTAGAGTTGTCAGTGCAGTGATGTCACGGAGAGGAGAAACTGGGTCCCTCATTGCTGTGATGTCAGAGATAGAGGAAACCTGAGTCTGCCACTGCAGTGATGTCACGGAGAGGGGAAAACTGGGGCTATCACAGCTGTGGAGTCTCAGAGAAATTATCACAGGTGCTATGACTTGTCTGTTGCCACAAAGGAGATGGAATTGGGGTTGTCATGGCTATGATATCACAGAGAGGTTTTAATCGGTTCTGTCTCTTCTGTGATGTCACGGAGAGGGGAATTACGGGTCTGTCACTGCTGTGGTGTTCCTTTGGGGCTGAAATTAAGGCTGCCGTGGCTGTGATGTCACAGATAGAGGAAACCTGAGTCTGTCCCTGCTGTGGTGTCACAGAGAGGGGAAAACTGGGGCTGATCACTGTTGTGCAGTGAAAGTTACACAGGTGCTATGACTTGTCTGTTGCCACACAGGGAATGGAATTGGGGTTGTTCGGGCTGTGGTATCACAGAGAGATTTAAATTGGTTCTGTCATGACTGTGATGTCCCAGAGAGGGGAATAATGCGTCTGTCACCACTGTGGTGTCGCAGAGAGGTGTAAACTGGACTTGTCATTGCAGTGATCTCACCGAGAGGAGAAAACTGAGGCTTTCACTGCTGTGGCTTATCAGAGGGGATGAATTCTGACTTGTCTTTGATATCATGTCACAGAGAGGAGAAAACTGGCACTATCACCGCTGTAAATGTTACAGATAAGTGTAAGTTGGGCTTGTTCAATCTGTGGGGTGACAGCAAGGGTGAAATTTGGCCTGTCAGTGCTGTGATGTCATAATGGGTGGAAAGTGCATCTTTGACTGCTGTGCTGTCACAGGCAGGCGTAAATTGGGGTTCCCACAGTTGTGATGTCACAGAGAGGGGAAAACTGGGGCTATCACAGCTGTGGAGTCTCAGAGAAAGTAACACAGGTGTTATGACTTGTCTGTTGCCACAAAGGAGATGGAATTGGGGTTGTCATGCCTATGGTATGTCAGAGAGGTTTTAATTGGTTCTGTCTGTTCTGGGATGTCACAGAGCGGGGAATAATGGGTCTGTCAGTGCTGTGGTGTTCCATCAGAGCTGAAATTAAGGCTGCCATGGCCGTGATGTCACGATAGAGGAAACCTGAGTCTGTCCCTGCTGTGGTGTCACAGAGAGGGGAAAACTGGGGCTGATCACTGTTGTGCAGTGACAGAGAAATTTACAGAGGTGCTATGACTTGTCTGTTGCCACACAGGGAATAGAATTGGGGTTGTTCGGGCTGTGGTATCACAGAGAGTTTTAAATTGGTTCTGTCATGATTGTGATGTCCCAGAGAGGGGAATAATGCGTCTGTCACCACTGTGGTGTCACAGACAGGCGTAATTTAGAGTTGTCACTGCAGTAATGTCACAGAGACCTTGAACTGGGTCCCTCATTGGTGTGATGTCACACACAGAGAGGAGAATACTGAGGCTGCCGCTGCTCTGGTGTCACAGAGAGGAGTAGTTTTGGCCTGTCACTGCTGTGATGTCAGAGAGAGGGGAAAGCGTGTCTGTCACTGCTGCGGTGTTCCAAAGGGGATGAATTTGAGGCTGTCCTAAGTGTGATGTCACAGAGAGGGGAAAATTGAGGCAGCCACTACTGTGGTGTCACAGAGAGGCGTAAATTAGAGTTGTCAGTGCTGTGATGTCACAGGGAGGCGAAAATTGGGCCTCTCTCAGATGTGATGTCACAGAGAGAGGCGTAATGGATCTGTCAGTGCTGTGGTGTCACCGAGAGGCATAAATTAGAGTTGTCAGTGCAGTGATGTCACGGAGAGGAGAAACTGGGTCCCTCATTGGTGTGATGTCAGAGATAGAGGAAACCTGAGTCTGCCACTGCAGTGATGTCACGGAGAGGGGAAAACTGGGGCTATCACAGCTGTGGAGTCTCAGAGAAATTATCACAGGTGCTATGACTTGTCTGTTGCCACAAAGGAGGTGGAATTGGGGTTGTCATGGCTATGATATCACAGAGAGGTTTTAATCGGTTCTGTCTCTTCTGTGATGTCACGGAGAGGGGAATTACGGGTCTGTCACTGCTGTGGTGTTCCTTTGGGGCTGAAATTAAGGCTGCCGTGGCTGTGATGTCACAGATAGAGGAAACCTGAGTCTGTCCCTGCTGTGGTGTCACAGAGAGGGGAAAACTGGGGCTGATCACTGTTGTGCAGTGAAAGTTACACAGGTGCTATGACTTGTCTGTTGCCACACAGGGAATGGAATTGGGGTTGTTCGGGCTGTGGTATCACAGAGAGATTTAAATTGGTTCTGTCATGACTGTGATGTCCCAGAGAGGGGAATAATGCGTCTGTCACCACTGTGGTGTCGCAGAGAGGTGTAAACTGGACTTGTCATTGCAGTGATCTCACCGAGAGGAGAAAACTGAGGCTTTCACTGCTGTGGCTTATCAGAGGGGATGAATTCTGACTTGTCTTTGATATCATGTCACAGAGAGGAGAAAACTGGCACTATCACCGCTGTAAATGTTACAGATAGGTGTAAGTTGGGCTTGTTCAATCTGTGGGGTGACAGCAAGGGTGAAATTTGGCCTGTCAGTGCTGTGATGTCATAATGGGTGGAAAGTGCATCTTTGACTGCTGTGCTGTCACAGGCAGGCGTAAATTGGGGTTCCCACAGTTGTGATGTCACAGAGAGGGGAAAACTGGGGCTATCACAGCTGTGGAGTCTCAGAGAAAGTAACACAGGTGTTATGACTTGTCTGTTGCCACAAAGGAGATGGAATTGGGGTTGTCATGCCTATGGTATGTCAGAGAGGTTTTAATTGGTTCTGTCTGTTCTGGGATGTCACAGAGCGGGGAATAATGGGTCTGTCAGTGCTGTGGTGTTCCATCAGAGCTGAAATTAAGGCTGCCATGGCCGTGATGTCACGATAGAGGAAACCTGAGTCTGTCCCTGCTGTGGTGTCACAGAGAGGGGAAAACTGGGGCTGATCACTGTTGTGCAGTGACAGAGAAATTTACAGAGGTGCTATGACTTGTCTGTTGCCACACAGGGAATAGAATTGGGGTTGTTCGGGCTGTGGTATCACAGAGAGTTTTAAATTGGTTCTGTCATGATTGTGATGTCCCAGAGAGGGGAATAATGCGTCTGTCACCACTGTGGTGTCACAGACAGGCGTAATTTAGAGTTGTCACTGCAGTAATGTCACAGAGACCTTGAACTGGGTCCCTCATTGGTGTGATGTCACACACAGAGAGGAGAATACTGAGGCTGCCGCTGCTCTGGTGTCACAGAGAGGAGTAGTTTTGGCCTGTCACTGCTGTGATGTCAGAGAGAGGGGAAAGCGGGTCTGTCACTGCTGCGGTGTTCCAAAGGGGATGAATTTGAGGCTGTCCTAAGTGTGATGTCACAGAGAGGGGAAAATTGAGGCAGCCACTACTGTGGTGTCACAGAGAGGCGTAAATTAGAGTTGTCAGTGCTGTGATGTCACAGGGAGGCGAAAATTGGGCCTCTCTCAGATGTGATGTCACAGAGAGAGGCGTAATGGATCTGTCAGTGCTGTGGTGTCACCGAGAGGCATAAATTAGAGTTGTCAGTGCAGTGATGTCACGGAGAGGAGAAACTGGGTCCCTCATTGGTGTGATGTCAGAGATAGAGGAAACCTGAGTCTGCCACTGCAGTGATGTCACGGAGAGGGGAAAACTGGGGCTATCCCAGCTGTGGAGTCTCAGAGAAATTATCACAGGTGCTATGACTTGTCTGTTGCCACAAAGGAGGTGGAATTGGGGTTGTCATGGCTATGATATCACAGAGAGGTTTTTATCGGTTCTGTCTCTTCTGTGATGTCACGGAGACGGGAATTACGGGTCTGTCACTGCTGTGGTGTTCCTTTGGGGCTGAAATTAAGGCTGCCGTGGCTGTGATGTCACAGATAGAGGAAACCTGAGTCTGTCCCTGCTGTGGTGTCACAGAGAGGGGAAAACTGGGGCTGATCACTGTTGTGCAGTGAAAGTTACACAGGTGCTATGACTTGTCTGTTGCCACACAGGGAATGGAATTGGGGTTGTTCGGGCTGTGGTATCACAGAGAGATTTAAATTGGTTCTGTCATGACTGTGATGTCCCAGAGAGGGGAATAATGCGTCTGTCACCACTGTGGTGTCGCAGAGAGGTGTAAACTGGACTTGTCATTGCAGTGATCTCACCGAGAGGAGAAAACTGAGGCTTTCACTGCTGTGGCTTATCAGAGGGGATGAATTCTGACTTGTCTTTGATATCATGTCACAGAGAGGAGAAAACTGGCACTATCACCGCTGTAAATGTTACAGATAGGTGTAAGTTGGGCTTGTTCAATCTGTGGGGTGACAGAAAGGGTGAAATTTGGCCTGTCAGTGCTGTGATGTCATAATGGGTGGAAAGTGCATCTTTGACTGCTGTGCTGTCACAGGCAGGCGTAAATTGGGGTTCCCACAGTTGTGATGTCACAGAGAGGGGAAAACTGGGGCTATCACAGCTGTGGAGTCTCAGAGAAAGTAACACAGGTGTTATGACTTGTCTGTTGCCACAAAGGAGATGGAAATGGGGTTGTCATGCCTATGGTATGTCAGAGAGGTTTTAATTGGTTCTGTCTGTTCTGTGATGTCACAGAGCGGGGAATAATGGGTCTGTCAGTGCTGTGGTGTTCCATCAGTGCTGAAATTAAGGCTGCCATGGCTGTGATGTCACGATAGAGGAAACCTGAGTCTGTCCCTGCTGTGGTGTCACAGAGAGGGGAAAACTGGGGCTGATCACTGTTGTGCAGTGACAGAGAAATTTACAGAGGTGCTATGACTTGTCTGTTGCCACACAGGGAATAGAATTGGGGTTGTTCGGGCTGTGGTATCACAGAGAGTTTTAAATTGGTTCTGTCATGATTGTGATGTCCCAGAGAGGGGAATAATGCGTCTGTCACCACTGTGGTGTCACAGACAGGCGTAATTTAGAGTTGTCACTGCAGTAATGTCACAGAGACCTTGAACTGGGTCCCTCATTGGTGTGATGTCACACACAGAGAGGAGAATACTGAGGCTGCCGCTGCTCTGGTGTCACAGAGAGGAGTAGTTTTGGCCTGTCACTGCTGTGATGTCAGAGAGAGGGGAAAGCGGGTCTGTCACTGCTGCGGTGTTCCAAAGGGGATGAATTTGAGGCTGTCCTAAGTGTGATGTCACAGAGAGGGGAAAATTGAGGCAGCCACTACTGTGGTGTCACAGAGAGGCGTAAATTAGAGTTGTCAGTGCTGTGATGTCACAGGGAGGCGAAAATTGGGCCTCTCTCAGATGTGATGTCACAGAGAGAGGCGTAATGGATCTGTCAGTGCTGTGGTGTCACCGAGAGGCATAAATTAGAGTTGTCAGTGCAGTGATGTCACGGAGAGGAGAAACTGGGTCCCTCATTGGTGTGATGTCAGAGATAGAGGAAACCTGAGTCTGCCACTGCAGTGATGTCACGGAGAGGGGAAAACTGGGGCTATCCCAGCTGTGGAGTCTCAGAGAAATTATCACAGGTGCTATGACTTGTCTGTTGCCACAAAGGAGATGGAATTGGGGTTGTCATGGCTATGATATCACAGAGAGGTTTTAATCGGTTCTGTCTCTTCTGTGATGTCACGGAGAGGGGAATTACGGGTCTGTCACTGCTGTGGTGTTCCTTTGGGGCTGAAATTCAGGCTGCCGTGGCTGTGATGTCACAGATAGAGGAAACCTGAGTCTGTCCCTGCTGTGGTGTCACAGAGAGGGGAAAACTGGGGCTGATCACTGTTGTGCAGTGAAAGTTACACAGGTGCTATGACTTGTCTGTTGCCACACAGGGAATGGAATTGGGGTTGTTAGGGCTGTGGTATCACAGAGAGATTTAAATTGGTTCTGTCATGACTGTGATGTCCCAGAGAGGGGAATAATGCGTCTGTCACCACTGTGGTGTCGCAGAGAGGTGTAAACTGGACTTGTCATTGCAGTGATCTCACCGAGAGGAGAAAACTGAGGCTTTCACTGCTGTGGCTTATCAGAGGGGATGAATTCTGACTTGTCTTTGATATCATGTCACAGAGAGGAGAAAACTGGCACTATCACCGCTGTAAATGTTACAGATAGGTGTAAGTTGGGCTTGTTCAATCTGTGGGGTGACAGAAAGGGTGAAATTTGGCCTGTC
This sequence comes from Cyanistes caeruleus, assembly GCF_971803275.1. Taxonomy (NCBI): domain Eukaryota; kingdom Metazoa; phylum Chordata; class Aves; order Passeriformes; family Paridae; genus Cyanistes; species Cyanistes caeruleus. Next base: position 684,162 of record NW_028255913.1, on the reverse strand, counting down.
AGTGCTGTGATGTCATAATGGGTGGAAAGTGCATCTTTGACTGCTGTGCTGTCACAGGCAGGCGTAAATTGGGGTTCCCACAGTTGTGATGTCACAGAGAGGGGAAAACTGGGGCTATCACAGCTGTGGAGTCTCAGAGAAAGTAACACAGGTGTTATGACTTGTCTGTTGCCACAAAGGAGATGGAAATGGGGTTGTCATGCCTATGGTATGTCAGAGAGGTTTTAATTGGTTCTGTCTGTTCTGTGATGTCACAGAGCGGGGAATAATGGGTCTGTCAGTGCTGTGGTGTTCCATCAGTGCTGAAATTAAGGCTGCCATGGCTGTGATGTCACGATAGAGGAAACCTGAGTCTGTCCCTGCTGTGGTGTCACAGAGAGGGGAAAACTGGGGCTGATCACTGTTGTGCAGTGACAGAGAAATTTACAGAGGTGCTATGACTTGTCTGTTGCCACACAGGGAATAGAATTGGGGTTGTTCGGGCTGTGGTATCACAGAGAGTTTTAAATTGGTTCTGTCATGATTGTGATGTCCCAGAGAGGGGAATAATGCGTCTGTCACCACTGTGGTGTCACAGACAGGCGTAATTTAGAGTTGTCACTGCAGTAATGTCACAGAGACCTTGAACTGGGTCCCTCATTGGTGTGATGTCACACACAGAGAGGAGAATACTGAGGCTGCCGCTGCTCTGGTGTCACAGAGAGGAGTAGTTTTGGCCTGTCACTGCTGTGATGTCAGAGAGAGGGGAAAGCGGGTCTGTCACTGCTGCGGTGTTCCAAAGGGGATGAATTTGAGGCTGTCCTAAGTGTGATGTCACAGAGAGGGGAAAATTGAGGCAGCCACTACTGTGGTGTCACAGAGAGGCGTAAATTAGAGTTGTCAGTGCTGTGATGTCACAGGGAGGCGAAAATTGGGCCTCTCTCAGATGTGATGTCACAGAGAGAGGCGTAATGGATCTGTCAGTGCTGTGGTGTCACCGAGAGGCATAAATTAGAGTTGTCAGTGCAGTGATGTCACGGAGAGGAGAAACTGGGTCCCTCATTGGTGTGATGTCAGAGATAGAGGAAACCTGAGTCTGCCACTGCAGTGATGTCACGGAGAGGGGAAAACTGGGGCTATCCCAGCTGTGGAGTCTCAGAGAAATTATCACAGGTGCTATGACTTGTCTGTTGCCACAAAGGAGATGGAATTGGGGTTGTCATGGCTATGATATCACAGAGAGGTTTTAATCGGTTCTGTCTCTTCTGTGATGTCACGGAGAGGGGAATTACGGGTCTGTCACTGCTGTGGTGTTCCTTTGGGGCTGAAATTCAGGCTGCCGTGGCTGTGATGTCACAGATAGAGGAAACCTGAGTCTGTCCCTGCTGTGGTGTCACAGAGAGGGGAAAACTGGGGCTGATCACTGTTGTGCAGTGAAAGTTACACAGGTGCTATGACTTGTCTGTTGCCACACAGGGAATGGAATTGGGGTTGTTAGGGCTGTGGTATCACAGAGAGATTTAAATTGGTTCTGTCATGACTGTGATGTCCCAGAGAGGGGAATAATGCGTCTGTCACCACTGTGGTGTCGCAGAGAGGTGTAAACTGGACTTGTCATTGCAGTGATCTCACCGAGAGGAGAAAACTGAGGCTTTCACTGCTGTGGCTTATCAGAGGGGATGAATTCTGACTTGTCTTTGATATCATGTCACAGAGAGGAGAAAACTGGCACTATCACCGCTGTAAATGTTACAGATAGGTGTAAGTTGGGCTTGTTCAATCTGTGGGGTGACAGAAAGGGTGAAATTTGGCCTGTCAGTGCTGTGATGTCATAATGGGTGGAAAGTGCATCTTTGACTGCTGTGCTGTCACAGGCAGGCGTAAATTGGGGTTCCCACAGTTGTGATGTCACAGAGAGGGGAAAATTGGGGCTATCACAGCTGTGGAGTCTCAGAGAAAGTAACACAGGTGTTATGACTTGTCTGTTGCCACAAAGGAGATGGAATTGGGGTTGTCATGCCTATGGTATGTCAGAGAGGTTTTAATTGGTTCTGTCTGTTCTGGGATGTCACAGAGCGGGGAATAATGGGTCTGTCAGTGCTGTGGTGTTCCATCAGAGCTGAAATTACGGCTGCCATGGCCGTGATGTCACGATAGAGGAAACCTGAGTCTGTCCCTGCTGTGGTGTCACAGAGAGGGGAAAACTGGGGCTGATCACTGTTGTGCAGTGACAGAGAAATTTACAGAGGTGCTATGACTTGTCTGTTGCCACACAGGGAATAGAATTGGGGTTGTTCGGGCTGTGGTATCACAGAGAGTTTTAAATTGGTTCTGTCATGATTGTGATGTCCCAGAGAGGGGAATAATGCGTCTGTCACCACTGTGGTGTCACAGACAGGCGTAATTTAGAGTTGTCACTGCAGTAATGTCACAGAGACCTTGAACTGGGTCCCTCATTGGTGTGATGTCACACACAGAGAGGAGAATACTGAGGCTGCCGCTGCTCTGGTGTCACAGAGAGGAGTAGTTTTGGCCTGTCACTGCTGTGATGTCAGAGAGAGGGGAAAGCGGGTCTGTCACTGCTGCGGTGTTCCAAAGGGGATGAATTTGAGGCTGTCCTAAGTGTGATGTCACAGAGAGGGGAAAATTGAGGCAGCCACTACTGTGGTGTCACAGAGAGGCGTAAATTAGAGTTGTCAGTGCTGTGATGTCACAGGGAGGCGAAAATTGGGCCTCTCTCAGATGTGATGTCACAGAGAGAGGCGTAATGGATCTGTGAGTGCTGTGGTGTCGCCGAGAGGCATAAATTAGAGTTGTCAGTGCAGTGATGTCACGGAGAGGAGAAACTGGGTCCCTCATTGGTGTGATGTCAGAGATAGAGGAAACCTGAGTCTGCCACTGCAGTGATGTCACGGAGAGGGGAAAACTGGGGCTATCCCAGCTGTGGAGTCTCAGAGAAATTATCACAGGTGCTATGACTTGTCTGTTGCCACAAAGGAGATGGAATTGGGGTTGTCATGGCTATGATATCACAGAGAGGTTTTAATCGGTTCTGTCTCTTCTGTGATGTCACGGAGAGGGGAATTATGGGTCTGTCACTGCTGTGGTGTTCCTTTGGGGCTGAAATTCAGGCTGCCGTGGCTGTGATGTCACAGATAGAGGAAACCTGAGTCTGTCCCTGCTGTGGTGTCACAGAGAGGGGAAAACTGGGGCTGATCACTGTTGTGCAGTGAAAGTTACACAGGTGCTATGACTTGTCTGTTGCCACACAGGGAATGGAATTGGGGTTGTTAGGGCTGTGGTATCACAGAGAGATTTAAATTGGTTCTGTCATGACTGTGATGTCCCAGAGAGGGGAATAATGCGTCTGTCACCACTGTGGTGTCGCAGAGAGGTGTAAACTGGACTTGTCATTGCAGTGATCTCACCGAGAAAAGAAAACTGAGGCTTTCACTGCTGTGGCTTATCAGAGGGGATGAATTCTGACTTGTCTTTGATATCATGTCACAGAGAGGAGAAAACTGGCACTATCACCGCTGTAAATGTTACAGATAAGTGTAAGTTGGGCTTGTTCAATCTGTGGGGTGACAGAAAGGGTGAAATTTGGCCTGTCAGTGCTGTGATGTCATAATTGGTGGAAAGTGCATCTTTGACTGCTGTGCTGTCACAGGCAGGCGTAAATTGGGGTTCCCACAGTTGTGATGTCACAGAGAGGGGAAAACTGGGGCTATCACTGCTGTGGAGTCTCAGAGAAAGTAACACAGGTGTTATGACTTGTCTGTTGCCACAAAGGAGATGGAATTGGGGTTGTCATGCCTATGGTATGTCAGAGAGGTTTTAATTGGTTCTGTCTGTTCTGGGATGTCACAGAGCGGGGAATAATGGGTCTGTCAGTGCTGTGGTGTTCCATCAGAGCTGAAATTACGGCTGCCATGGCCGTGATGTCACGATAGAGGAAACCTGAGTCTGTCCCTGCTGTGGTGTCACAGAGAGGGGAAAACTGGGGCTGATCACTGTTGTGCAGTGACAGAGAAATTTACAGAGGTGCTATGACTTGTCTGTTGCCACACAGGGAATAGAATTGGGGTTGTTCGGGCTGTGGTATCACAGAGAGTTTTAAATTGGTTCTGTCATGATTGTGATGTCCCAGAGAGGGGAATAATGCGTCTGTCAGCACTGTGGTGTCACAGACAGGCGTAATTTAGAGTTGTCACTGCAGTAATGTCACAGAGACCTTGAACTGGGTCCCTCATTGGTGTGATGTCACACACAGAGAGGAGAATACTGAGGCTGCCGCTGCTCTGGTGTCACAGAGAGGAGTAGTTTTGGCCTGTCACTGCTGTGATGTCAGAGAGAGGGGAAAGCGGGTCTGTCACTGCTGCGGTGTTCCAAAGGGGATGAATTTGAGGCTGTCCTAAGTGTGATGTCACAGAGAGGGGAAAATTGAGGCAGCCACTACTGTGGTGTCACAGAGAGGCGTAAATTAGAGTTGTCAGTGCTGTGATGTCACAGGGAGGCGAAAATTGGGCCTCTCTCAGATGTGATGTCACAGAGAGAGGCGTAATGGATCTGTGAGTGCTGTGGTGTCACCGAGAGGCATAAATTAGAGTTGTCAGTGCAGTGATGTCACGGAGAGGAGAAACTGGGTCCCTCATTGGTGTGATGTCACAGATAGAGGAAACCTGAGTTTGCCACTGCAGTGATGTCACAGAGAGGGGAAAACTGGGGCTATCACAGCTGTGGAGTCTCAGAGAAATTATCACAGGTGCTATGACTTGTCTGTTGCCACAAAGGAGATGGAATTGGGGTTGTCATGGCTATGATATCACAGAGAGGTTTTAATCGGTTCTGTCTCTTCTGTGATGTCACGGAGAGGGGAATTATGGGTCTGTCACTGCTGTGGTGTTCCTTTGGGGCTGAAATTCAGGCTGCCGTGGCTGTGATGTCACAGATAGAGGAAACCTGAGTCTGTCCCTGCTGTGGTGTCACAGAGAGGGGAAAACTGGGGCTGATCACTGTTGTGCAGTGAAAGTTACACAGGTGCTATGACTTGTCTGTTGCCACACAGGGAATGGAATTGGGGTTGTTAGGGCTGTGGTATCACAGAGAGATTTAAATTGGTTCTGTCATGACTGTGATGTCCCAGAGAGGGGAATAATGCGTCTGTCACCACTGTGGTGTCGCAGAGAGGTGTAAACTGGACTTGTCATTGCAGTGATCTCACCGAGAGGAGAAAACTGAGGCTTTCACTGCTGTGGCTTATCAGAGGGGATGAATTCTGACTTGTCTTTGATATCATGTCACAGAGAGGAGAAAACTGGCACTATCACCGCTGTAAATGTTACAGATAGGTGTAAGTTGGGCTTGTTCAATCTGTGGGGTGACAGAAAGGGTGAAATTTGGCCTGTCAGTGCTGTGATGTCATAATGGGTGGAAAGTGCATCTTTGACTGCTGTGCTGTCACAGGCAGGCGTAAATTGGGGTTCCCACAGTTGTGATGTCACAGAGAGGGGAAAATTGGGGCTATCACAGCTGTGGAGTCTCAGAGAAAGTAACACAGGTGTTATGACTTGTCTGTTGCCACAAAGGAGATGGAATTGGGGTTGTCATGCCTATGGTATGTCAGAGAGGTTTTAATTGGTTCTGTCTGTTCTGGGATGTCACAGAGCGGGGAATAATGGGTCTGTCAGTGCTGTGGTGTTCCATCAGAGCTGAAATTACGGCTGCCATGGCCGTGATGTCACGATAGAGGAAACCTGAGTCTGTCCCTGCTGTGGTGTCACAGAGAGGGGAAAACTGGGGCTGATCACTGTTGTGCAGTGACAGAGAAATTTACAGAGGTGCTATGACTTGTCTGTTGCCACACAGGGAATAGAATTGGGGTTGTTCGGGCTGTGGTATCACAGAGAGTTTTAAATTGGTTCTGTCATGATTGTGATGTCCCAGAGAGGGGAATAATGCGTCTGTCAGCACTGTGGTGTCACAGACAGGCGTAATTTAGAGTTGTCACTGCAGTAATGTCACAGAGACCTTGAACTGGGTCCCTCATTGGTGTGATGTCACACACAGAGAGGAGAATACTGAGGCTGCCGCTGCTCTGGTGTCACAGAGAGGAGTAGTTTTGGCCTGTCACTGCTGTGATGTCAGAGAGAGGGGAAAGCGGGTCTGTCACTGCTGCGGTGTTCCAAAGGGGATGAATTTGAGGCTGTCCTAAGTGTGATGTCACAGAGAGGGGAAAATTGAGGCAGCCACTACTGTGGTGTCACAGAGAGGCGTAAATTAGAGTTGTCAGTGCTGTGATGTCACAGGGAGGCGAAAATTGGGCCTCTCTCAGATGTGATGTCACAGAGAGAGGCGTAATGGATCTGTGAGTGCTGTGGTGTCACCGAGAGGCATAAATTAGAGTTGTCAGTGCAGTGATGTCACGGAGAGGAGAAACTGGGTCCCTCATTGGTGTGATGTCACAGATAGAGGAAACCTGAGTTTGCCACTGCAGTGATGTCACAGAGAGGGGAAAACTGGGGCTATCACAGCTGTGGAGTCTCAGAGAAATTATCACAGGTGCTATGACTTGTCTGTTGCCACAAAGGAGATGGAATTGGGGTTGTCATGGCTATGATATCACAGAGAGGTTTTAATCGGTTCTGTCTCTTCTGTGATGTCACGGAGAGGGGAATTATGGGTCTGTCACTGCTGTGGTGTTCCTTTGGGGCTGAAATTCAGGCTGCCGTGGCTGTGATGTCACAGATAGAGGAAACCTGAGTCTGTCCCTGCTGTGGTGTCACAGAGAGGGGAAAACTGGGGCTGATCACTGTTGTGCAGTGAAAGTTACACAGGTGCTATGACTTGTCTGTTGCCACACAGGGAATGGAATTGGGGTTGTTCGGGCTGTGGTATCACAGAGAGATTTAAATTGGTTCTGTCATGACTGTGATGTCCCAGAGAGGGGAATAATGCGTCTGTCACCACTGTGGTGTCGCAGAGAGGTGTAAACTGGACTTGTCATTGCAGTGATCTCACCGAGAGGAGAAAACTGAGGCTTTCACTGCTGTGGCTTATCAGAGGGGATGAATTCTGACTTGTCTTTGATATCATGTCACAGAGAGGAGAAAACTGGCACTATCACCGCTGTAAATGTTACAGATAGGTGTAAGTTGGGCTTGTTCAATCTGTGGGGTGACAGAAAGGGTGAAATTTGGCCTGTCAGTGCTGTGATGTCATAATGGGTGGAAAGTGCATCTTTGACTGCTGTGCTGTCACAGGCAGGCGTAAATTGGGGTTCCCACAGTTGTGATGTCACAGAGAGGGGAAAACTGGGGCTATCACAGCTGTGGAGTCTCAGAGAAAGTAACACAGGTGTTATGACTTGTCTGTTGCCACAAAGGAGATGGAATTGGGGTTGTCATGCCTATGGTATGTCAGAGAGGTTTTAATTGGTTCTGTCTGTTCTGGGATGTCACAGAGCGGGGAATAATGGGTCTGTCAGTGCTGTGGTGTTCCATCAGAGCTGAAATTACGGCTGCCATGGCCGTGATGTCACGATAGAGGAAACCTGAGTCTGTCCCTGCTGTGGTGTCACAGAGAGGGGAAAACTGGGGCTGATCACTGTTGTGCAGTGACAGAGAAATTTACAGAGGTGCTATGACTTGTCTGTTGCCACACAGGGAATAGAATTGGGGTTGTTCGGGCTGTGGTATCACAGAGAGTTTTAAATTGGTTCTGTCATGATTGTGATGTCCCAGAGAGGGGAATAATGCGTCTGTCACCACTGTGGTGTCACAGACAGGCGTAATTTAGAGTTGTCACTGCAGTAATGTCACAGAGACCTTGAACTGGGTCCCTCATTGGTGTGATGTCACACACAGAGAGGAGAATACTGAGGCTGCCGCTGCTCTGGTGTCACAGAGAGGAGTAGTTTTGGCCTGTCACTGCTGTGATGTCAGAGAGAGGGGAAAGCGGGTCTGTCACTGCTGCGGTGTTCCAAAGGGGATGAATTTGAGGCTGTCCTAAGTGTGATGTCACAGAGAGGGGAAAATTGAGGCAGCCACTACTGTGGTGTCACAGAGAGGCGTAAATTAGAGTTGTCAGTGCTGTGATGTCAGAGGGAGGCGAAAATTGGGCCTCTCTCAGATGTGATGTCACAGAGAGAGGCGTAATGGATCTGTGAGTGCTGTGGTGTCACCGAGAGGCATAAATTAGAGTTGTCAGTGCAGTGATGTCACGGAGAGGAGAAACTGGGTCCCTCATTGGTGTGATGTCAGAGATAGAGGAAACCTGAGTCTGCCACTGCAGTGATGTCACGGAGAGGGGAAAACTGGGGCTATCCCAGCTGTGGAGTCTCAGAGAAATTATCACAGGTGCTATGACTTGTCTGTTGCCACAAAGGAGATGGAATTGGGGTTGTCATGGCTATGATATCACAGAGAGGTTTTAATCGGTTCTGTCTCTTCTGTGATGTCACGGAGAGGGGAATTATGGGTCTGTCACTGCTGTGGTGTTCCTTTGGGGCTGAAATTCAGGCTGCCGTGGCTGTGATGTCACAGATAGAGGAAACCTGAGTCTGTCCCTGCTGTGGTGTCACAGAGAGGGGAAAACTGGGGCTGATCACTGTTGTGCAGTGAAAGTTACACAGGTGCTATGACTTGTCTGTTGCCACACAGGGAATGGAATTGGGGTTGTTAGGGCTGTGGTATCACAGAGAGATTTAAATTGGTTCTGTCATGACTGTGATGTCCCAGAGAGGGGAATAATGCGTCTGTCACCACTGTGGTGTCGCAGAGAGGTGTAAACTGGACTTGTCATTGCAGTGATCTCACCGAGAAAAGAAAACTGAGGGTTTCACTGCTGTGGCTTATCAGAGGGGATGAATTCTGACTTGTCTTTGATATCATGTCACAGAGAGGAGAAAACTGGCACTATCACCGCTGTAAATGTTACAGATAAGTGTAAGTTGGGCTTGTTCAATCTGTGGGGTGACAGAAAGGGTGAAATTTGGCCTGTCAGTGCTGTGATGTCATAATGGGTGGAAAGTGCATCTTTGACTGCTGTGCTGTCACAGGCAGGCGTAAATTGGGGTTCCCACAGTTGTGATGTCACAGAGAGGGGAAAACTGGGGCTATCACTGCTGTGGAGTCTCAGAGAAAGTAACACAGGTGTTATGACTTGTCTGTTGCCACAAAGGAGATGGAATTGGGGTTGTCATGCCTATGGTATGTCAGAGAGGTTTTAATTGGTTCTGTCTGTTCTGGGATGTCACAGAGCGGGGAATAATGGGTCTGTCAGTGCTGTGGTGTTCCATCAGAGCTGAAATTACGGCTGCCATGGCCGTGATGTCACGATAGAGGAAACCTGAGTCTGTCCCTGCTGTGGTGTCACAGAGAGGGGAAAACTGGGGCTGATCACTGTTGTGCAGTGACAGAGAAATTTACAGAGGTGCTATGACTTGTCTGTTGCCACACAGGGAATAGAATTGGGGTTGTTCGGGCTGTGGTATCACAGAGAGTTTTAAATTGGTTCTGTCATGATTGTGATGTCCCAGAGAGGGGAATAATGCGTCTGTCACCACTGTGGTGTCACAGACAGGCGTAATTTAGAGTTGTCACTGCAGTAATGTCACAGAGACCTTGAGCTGGGTCCCTCATTGGTGTGATGTCACACACAGAGAGGAGAATACTGAGGCTGCCGCTGCTCTGGTGTCACAGAGAGGAGTAGTTTTGGCCTGTCACTGCTGTGATGTCAGAGAGAGGGGAAAGCGGGTCTGTCACTGCTGCGGTGTTCCAAAGGGGATGAATTTGAGGCTGTCCTAAGTGTGATGTCACAGAGAGGGGAAAATTGAGGCAGCCACTACTGTGGTGTCACAGAGAGGCGTAAATTAGAGTTGTCAGTGCTGTGATGTCAGAGGGAGGCGAAAATTGGGCCTCTCTCAGATGTGATGTCACAGAGAGAGGCGTAATGGATGTGTGAGTGCTGTAGTGTCACCGAGAGGCATAAATTAGAGTTGTCAGTGCAGTGATGTCACGGAGAGGAGAAACTGGGTCCCTCATTGGTGTGATGTCAGAGATAGAGGAAACCTGAGTTTGCCACTGCAGTGATGTCACGGAGAGGGGAAAACTGGGGCTATCCCAGCTGTGGAGTCTCAGAGAAATTATCACAGGTGCTATGACTTGTCTGTTGCCACAAAGGAGATGGAATTGGGGTTGTCATGGCTATGATATCACAGAGAGGTTTTAATCGGTTCTGTCTCTTCTGTGATGTCACGGAGAGGGGAATTATGGGTCTGTCACTGCTGTGGTGTTCCTTTGGGGCTGAAATTAAGGCTGCCGTGGCTGTGATGTCACAGATAGAGGAAACCTGAGTCTGTCCCTGCTGTGGTGTCACAGAGAGGGGAAAACTGGGGCTGATCACTGTTGTGCAGTGAAAGTTACACAGGTGCTATGACTTGTCTGTTGCCACACAGGGAATGGAATTGGGGTTGTTAGGGCTGTGGTATCACAGAGAGATTTAAATTGGTTCTGTCATGACTGTGATGTCCCAGAGAGGGGAATAATGCGTCTGTCACCACTGTGGTGTCACAGAGAGGTGTAAACTGGACTTGTCATTGCAGTGATCTCACCGAGAGGAGAAAACTGAGGCTTTCACTGCTGTGGCTTATCAGAGGGGACGAATTCTGACTTGTCTTTGATATCATGTCACAGAGAGGAGAAAACTGGCACTATCACCGCTGTAAATGTTACAGATAAGTGTAAGTTGGGCTTGTTCAATCTGTGGGGTGACAGAAAGGGTGAAATTTGGCCTGTCAGTGCTGTGATGTCATAATGGGTGGAAAGTGCATCTTTGACTGCTGTGCTGTCACAGGCAGGTGTAAATTGGGGTTCCCACAGTTGTGATGTCACAGAGAGGGGAAAACTGGGGCTATCACAGCTGTGGAGTCTCAGAGAAAGTAACACAGGTGTTATGACTTGTCTGTTGCCACAAAGGAGATGGAATTGGGGTTGTCATGCCTATGGTATGTCAGAGAGGTTTTAATTGGTTCTGTCTGTTCTGGGATGTCACAGAGCGGGGAATAATGGGTCTGTCAGTGCTGTGGTGTTCCATCAGAGCTGAAATTACGGCTGCCATGGCCGTGATGTCACGATAGAGGAAACCTGAGTCTGTCCCTGCTGTGGTGTCACAGAGAGGGGAAAACTGGGGCTGATCACTGTTGTGCAGTGACAGAGAAATTTACAGAGGTGCTATGACTTGTCTGTTGCCACACAGGGAATAGAATTGGGGTTGTTCGGGCTGTGGTATCACAGAGAGTTTTAAATTGGTTCTGTCATGATTGTGATGTCCCAGAGAGGGGAATAATGCGTCTGTCAGCACTGTGGTGTCACAGACAGGCGTAATTTAGAGTTGTCACTGCAGTAATGTCACAGAGACCTTGAACTGGGTCCCTCATTGGTGTGATGTCACACACAGAGAGGAGAATACTGAGGCTGCCGCTGCTCTGGTGTCACAGAGAGGAGTAGTTTTGGCCTGTCACTGCTGTGATGTCAGAGAGAGGGGAAAGCGGGTCTGTCACTGCTGCGGTGTTCCAAAGGGGATGAATTTGAGGCTGTCCTAAGTGTGATGTCACAGAGAGGGGAAAATTGAGGCAGCCACTACTGTGGTGTCACAGAGAGGCGTAAATTAGAGTTGTCAGTGCTGTGATGTCACAGGGAGGCGAAAATTGGGCCTCTCTCAGATGTGATGTCACAGAGAGAGGCGTAATGGATCTGTCAGTGCTGTGGTGTCACCGAGAGGCATAAATTAGAGTTGTCAGTGCAGTGATGTCACGGAGAGGAGAAACTGGGTCCCTCATTGGTGTGATGTCAGAGATAGAGGAAACCTGAGTCTGCCACTGCAGTGATGTCACGGAGAGGGGAAAACTGGGGCTATCCCAGCTGTGGAGTCTCAGAGAAATTATCACAGGTGCTATGACTTGTCTGTTGCCACAAAGGAGGTGGAATTGGGGTTGTCATGGCTATGATATCACAGAGAGGTTTTAATCGGTTCTGTCTCTTCTGTGATGTCACGGAGACGGGAATTACGGGTCTGTCACTGCTGTGGTGTTCCTTTGGGGCTGAAATTAAGGCTGCCGTGGCTGTGATGTCACAGATAGAGGAAACCTGAGTCTGTCCCTGCTGTGGTGTCACAGAGAGGGGAAAACTGGGGCTGATCACTGTTGTGCAGTGAAAGTTACACAGGTGCTATGACTTGTCTGTTGCCACACAGGGAATGGAATTGGGGTTGTTCGGGCTGTGGTATCACAGAGAGATTTAAATTGGTTCTGTCATGACTGTGATGTCCCAGAGAGGGGAATAATGCGTCTGTCACCACTGTGGTGTCGCAGAGAGGTGTAAACTGGACTTGTCATTGCAGTGATCTCACCGAGAGGAGAAAACTGAGGCTTTCACTGCTGTGGCTTATCAGAGGGGATGAATTCTGACTTGTCTTTGATATCATGTCACAGAGAGGAGAAAACTGGCACTATCACCGCTGTAAATGTTACAGATAGGTGTAAGTTGGGCTTGTTCAATCTGTGGGGTGACAGAAAGGGTGAAATTTGGCCTGTCAGTGCTGTGATGTCATAATGGGTGGAAAGTGCATCTTTGACTGCTGTGCTGTCACAGGCAGGCGTAAATTGGGGTTCCCACAGTTGTGATGTCACAGAGAGGGGAAAACTGGGGCTATCACAGCTGTGGAGTCTCAGAGAAAGTAACACAGGTGTTATGACTTGTCTGTTGCCACAAAGGAGATGGAAATGGGGTTGTCATGCCTATGGTATGTCAGAGAGGTTTTAATTGGTTCTGTCTGTTCTGTGATGTCACAGAGCGGGGAATAATGGGTCTGTCAGTGCTGTGGTGTTCCATCAGTGCTGAAATTAAGGCTGCCATGGCTGTGATGTCACGATAGAGGAAACCTGAGTCTGTCCCTGCTGTGGTGTCACAGAGAGGGGAAAACTGGGGCTGATCACTGTTGTGCAGTGACAGAGAAATTTACAGAGGTGCTATGACTTGTCTGTTGCCACACAGGGAATAGAATTGGGGTTGTTCGGGCTGTGGTATCACAGAGAGTTTTAAATTGGTTCTGTCATGATTGTGATGTCCCAGAGAGGGGAATAATGCGTCTGTCACCACTGTGGTGTCACAGACAGGCGTAATTTAGAGTTGTCACTGCAGTAATGTCACAGAGACCTTGAACTGGGTCCCTCATTGGTGTGATGTCACACACAGAGAGGAGAATACTGAGGCTGCCGCTGCTCTGGTGTCACAGAGAGGAGTAGTTTTGGCCTGTCACTGCTGTGATGTCAGAGAGAGGGGAAAGCGGGTCTGTCACTGCTGCGGTGTTCCAAAGGGGATGAATTTGAGGCTGTCCTAAGTGTGATGTCACAGAGAGGGGAAAATTGAGGCAGCCACTACTGTGGTGTCACAGAGAGGCGTAAATTAGAGTTGTCAGTGCTGTGATGTCACAGGGAGGCGAAAATTGGGCCTCTCTCAGATGTGATGTCACAGAGAGAGGCGTAATGGATCTGTGAGTGCTGTGGTGTCGCCGAGAGGCATAAATTAGAGTTGTCAGTGCAGTGATGTCACGGAGAGGAGAAACTGGGTCCCTCATTGGTGTGATGTCAGAGATAGAGGAAACCTGAGTCTGCCACTGCAGTGATGTCACGGAGAGGGGAAAACTGGGGCTATCCCAGCTGTGGAGTCTCAGAGAAATTATCACAGGTGCTATGACTTGTCTGTTGCCACAAAGGAGATGGAATTGGGGTTGTCATGGCTATGATATCACAGAGAGGTTTTAATCGGTTCTGTCTCTTCTGTGATGTCACGGAGAGGGGAATTATGGGTCTGTCACTGCTGTGGTGTTCCTTTGGGGCTGAAATTCAGGCTGCCGTGGCTGTGATGTCACAGATAGAGGAAACCTGAGTCTGTCCCTGCTGTGGTGTCACAGAGAGGGGAAAACTGGGGCTGATCACTGTTGTGCAGTGAAAGTTACACAGGTGCTATGACTTGTCTGTTGCCACACAGGGAATGGAATTGGGGTTGTTAGGGCTGTGGTATCACAGAGAGATTTAAATTGGTTCTGTCATGACTGTGATGTCCCAGAGAGGGGAATAATGCGTCTGTCACCACTGTGGTGTCGCAGAGAGGTGTAAACTGGACTTGTCATTGCAGTGATCTCACCGAGAAAAGAAAACTGAGGCTTTCACTGCTGTGGCTTATCAGAGGGGATGAATTCTGACTTGTCTTTGATATCATGTCACAGAGAGGAGAAAACTGGCACTATCACCGCTGTAAATGTTACAGATAAGTGTAAGTTGGGCTTGTTCAATCTGTGGGGTGACAGAAAGGGTGAAATTTGGCCTGTCAGTGCTGTGATGTCATAATGGGTGGAAAGTGCATCTTTGACTGCTGTGCTGTCACAGGCAGGCGTAAATTGGGGTTCCCACAGTTGTGATGTCACAGAGAGGGGAAAACTGGGGCTATCACTGCTGTGGAGTCTCAGAGAAAGTAACACAGGTGTTATGACTTGTCTGTTGCCACAAAGGAGATGGAATTGGGGTTGTCATGCCTATGGTATGTCAGAGAGGTTTTAATTGGTTCTGTCTGTTCTGGGATGTCACAGAGCGGGGAATAATGGGTCTGTCAGTGCTGTGGTGTTCCATCAGAGCTGAAATTACGGCTGCCATGGCCGTGATGTCACGATAGAGGAAACCTGAGTCTGTCCCTGCTGTGGTGTCACAGAGAGGGGAAAACTGGGGCTGATCACTGTTGTGCAGTGACAGAGAAATTTACAGAGGTGCTATGACTTGTCTGTTGCCACACAGGGAATAGAATTGGGGTTGTTCGGGCTGTGGTATCACAGAGAGTTTTAAATTGGTTCTGTCATGATTGTGATGTCCCAGAGAGGGGAATAATGCGTCTGTCAGCACTGTGGTGTCACAGACAGGCGTAATTTAGAGTTGTCACTGCAGTAATGTCACAGAGACCTTGAACTGGGTCCCTCATTGGTGTGATGTCACACACAGAGAGGAGAATACTGAGGCTGCCGCTGCTCTGGTGTCACAGAGAGGAGTAGTTTTGGCCTGTCACTGCTGTGATGTCAGAGAGAGGGGAAAGCGGGTCTGTCACTGCTGCGGTGTTCCAAAGGGGATGAATTTGAGGCTGTCCTAAGTGTGATGTCACAGAGAGGGGAAAATTGAGGCAGCCACTACTGTGGTGTCACAGAGAGGCGTAAATTAGAGTTGTCAGTGCTGTGATGTCACAGGGAGGCGAAAATTGGGCCTCTCTCAGATGTGATGTCACAGAGAGAGGCGTAATGGATCTGTGAGTGCTGTGGTGTCACCGAGAGGCATAAATTAGAGTTGTCAGTGCAGTGATGTCACGGAGAGGAGAAACTGGGTCCCTCATTGGTGTGATGTCACAGATAGAGGAAACCTGAGTTTGCCACTGCAGTGATGTCACAGAGAGGGGAAAACTGGGGCTATCACAGCTGTGGAGTCTCAGAGAAATTATCACAGGTGCTATGACTTGTCTGTTGCCACAAAGGAGATGGAATTGGGGTTGTCATGGCTATGATATCACAGAGAGGTTTTAATCGGTTCTGTCTCTTCTGTGATGTCACGGAGAGGGGAATTATGGGTCTGTCACTGCTGTGGTGTTCCTTTGGGGCTGAAATTCAGGCTGCCGTGGCTGTGATGTCACAGATAGAGGAAACCTGAGTCTGTCCCTGCTGTGGTGTCACAGAGAGGGGAAAACTGGGGCTGATCACTGTTGTGCAGTGAAAGTTACACAGGTGCTATGACTTGTCTGTTGCCACACAGGGAATGGAATTGGCGTTGTTAGGGCTGTGGTATCACAGAGAGATTTAAATTGGTTCTGTCATGACTGTGATGTCCCAGAGAGGGGAATAATGCGTCTGTCACCACTGTGGTGTCGCAGAGAGGTGTAAACTGGACTTGTCATTGCAGTGATCTCACCGAGAGGAGAAAACTGAGGCTTTCACTGCTGTGGCTTATCAGAGGGGATGAATTCTGACTTGTCTTTGATATCATGTCACAGAGAGGAGAAAACTGGCACTATCACCGCTGTAAATGTTACAGATAGGTGTAAGTTGGGCTTGTTCAATCTGTGGGGTGACAGAAAGGGTGAAATTTGGCCTGTCAGTGCTGTGATGTCATAATGGGTGGAAAGTGCATCTTTGACTGCTGTGCTGTCACAGGCAGGCGTAAATTGGGGTTCCCACAGTTGTGATGTCACAGAGAGGGGAAAATTGGGGCTATCACAGCTGTGGAGTCTCAGAGAAAGTAACACAGGTGTTATGACTTGTCTGTTGCCACAAAGGAGATGGAATTGGGGTTGTCATGCCTATGGTATGTCAGAGAGGTTTTAATTGGTTCTGTCTGTTCTGGGATGTCACAGAGCGGGGAATAATGGGTCTGTCAGTGCTGTGGTGTTCCATCAGAGCTGAAATTACGGCTGCCATGGCCGTGATGTCACGATAGAGGAAACCTGAGTCTGTCCCTGCTGTGGTGTCACAGAGAGGGGAAAACTGGGGCTGATCACTGTTGTGCAGTGACAGAGAAATTTACAGAGGTGCTATGACTTGTCTGTTGCCACACAGGGAATAGAATTGGGGTTGTTCGGGCTGTGGTATCACAGAGAGTTTTAAATTGGTTCTGTCATGATTGTGATGTCCCAGAGAGGGGAATAATGCGTCTGTCAGCACTGTGGTGTCACAGACAGGCGTAATTTAGAGTTGTCACTGCAGTAATGTCACAGAGACCTTGAACTGGGTCCCTCATTGGTGTGATGTCACACACAGAGAGGAGAATACTGAGGCTGCCGCTGCTCTGGTGTCACAGAGAGGAGTAGTTTTGGCCTGTCACTGCTGTGATGTCAGAGAGAGGGGAAAGCGGGTCTGTCACTGCTGCGGTGTTCCAAAGGGGATGAATTTGAGGCTGTCCTAAGTGTGATGTCACAGAGAGGGGAAAATTGAGGCAGCCACTACTGTGGTGTCACAGAGAGGCGTAAATTAGAGTTGTCAGTGCTGTGATGTCACAGGGAGGCGAAAATTGGGCCTCTCTCAGATGTGATGTCACAGAGAGAGGCGTAATGGATCTGTGAGTGCTGTGGTGTCACCGAGAGGCATAAATTAGAGTTGTCAGTGCAGTGATGTCACGGAGAGGAGAAACTGGGTCCCTCATTGGTGTGATGTCACAGATAGAGGAAACCTGAGTTTGCCACTGCAGTGATGTCACAGAGAGGGGAAAACTGGGGCTATCACAGCTGTGGAGTCTCAGAGAAATTATCACAGGTGCTATGACTTGTCTGTTGCCACAAAGGAGATGGAATTGGGGTTGTCATGGCTATGATATCACAGAGAGGTTTTAATCGGTTCTGTCTCTTCTGTGATGTCACGGAGAGGGGAATTATGGGTCTGTCACTGCTGTGGTGTTCCTTTGGGGCTGAAATTCAGGCTGCCGTGGCTGTGATGTCACAGATAGAGGAAACCTGAGTCTGTCCCTGCTGTGGTGTCACAGAGAGGGGAAAACTGGGGCTGATCACTGTTGTGCAGTGAAAGTTACACAGGTGCTATGACTTGTCTGTTGCCACACAGGGAATGGAATTGGGGTTGTTAGGGCTGTGGTATCACAGAGAGATTTAAATTGGTTCTGTCATGACTGTGATGTCCCAGAGAGGGGAATAATGCGTCTGTCACCACTGTGGTGTCGCAGAGAGGTGTAAACTGGACTTGTCATTGCAGTGATCTCACCGAGAAAAGAAAACTGAGGGTTTCACTGCTGTGGCTTATCAGAGGGGATGAATTCTGACTTGTCTTTGATATCATGTCACAGAGAGGAGAAAACTGGCACTATCACCGCTGTAAATGTTACAGATAAGTGTAAGTTGGGCTTGTTCAATCTGTGGGGTGACAGAAAGGGTGAAATTTGGCCTGTCAGTGCTGTGATGTCATAATGGGTGGAAAGTGCATCTTTGACTGCTGTGCTGTCACAGGCAGGCGTAAATTGGGGTTCCCACAGTTGTGATGTCACAGAGAGGGGAAAACTGGGGCTATCACTGCTGTGGAGTCTCAGAGAAAGTAACACAGGTGTTATGACTTGTCTGTTGCCACAAAGGAGATGGAATTGGGGTTGTCATGCCTATGGTATGTCAGAGAGGTTTTAATTGGTTCTGTCTGTTCTGGGATGTCACAGAGCGGGGAATAATGGGTCTGTCAGTGCTGTGGTGTTCCATCAGAGCTGAAATTACGGCTGCCATGGCCGTGATGTCACGATAGAGGAAACCTGAGTCTGTCCCTGCTGTGGTGTCACAGAGAGGGGAAAACTGGGGCTGATCACTGTTGTGCAGTGACAGAGAAATTTACAGAGGTGCTATGACTTGTCTGTTGCCACACAGGGAATAGAATTGGGGTTGTTCGGGCTGTGGTATCACAGAGAGTTTTAAATTGGTTCTGTCATGATTGTGATGTCCCAGAGAGGGGAATAATGCGTCTGTCACCACTGTGGTGTCACAGACAGGCGTAATTTAGAGTTGTCACTGCAGTAATGTCACAGAGACCTTGAGCTGGGTCCCTCATTGGTGTGATGTCACACACAGAGAGGAGAATACTGAGGCTGCCGCTGCTCTGGTGTCACAGAGAGGAGTAGTTTTGGCCTGTCACTGCTGTGATGTCAGAGAGAGGGGAAAGCGGGTCTGTCACTGCTGCGGTGTTCCAAAGGGGATGAATTTGAGGCTGTCCTAAGTGTGATGTCACAGAGAGGGGAAAATTGAGGCAGCCACTACTGTGGTGTCACAGAGAGGCGTAAATTAGAGTTGTCAGTGCTGTGATGTCACAGGGAGGCGAAAATTGGGCCTCTCTCAGATGTGATGTCACAGAGAGAGGCGTAATGGATGTGTGAGTGCTGTGGTGTCACCGAGAGGCATAAATTAGAGTTGTCAGTGCAGTGATGTCACGGAGAGGAGAAACTGGGTCCCTCATTGGTGTGATGTCAGAGATAGAGGAAACCTGAGTCTGCCACTGCAGTGATGTCACGGAGAGGGGAAAACTGGGGCTATCCCAGCTGTGGAGTCTCAGAGAAATTATCACAGGTGCTATGACTTGTCTGTTGCCACAAAGGAGATGGAATTGGGGTTGTCATGGCTATGATATCACAGAGAGGTTTTAATCGGTTCTGTCTCTTCTGTGATGTCACGGAGAGGGGAATTATGGGTCTGTCACTGCTGTGGTGTTCCTTTGGGGCTGAAATTAAGGCTGCCGTGGCTGTGATGTCACAGATAGAGGAAACCTGAGTCTGTCCCTGCTGTGGTGTCACAGAGAGGGGAAAACTGGGGCTGATCACTGTTGTGCAGTGAAAGTTACACAGGTGCTATGACTTGTCTGTTGCCACACAGGGAATGGAATTGGGGTTGTTAGGGCTGTGGTATCACAGAGAGATTTAAATTGGTTCTGTCATGACTGTGATGTCCCAGAGAGGGGAATAATGCGTCTGTCACCACTGTGGTGTCACAGAGAGGTGTAAACTGGACTTGTCATTGCAGTGATCTCACCGAGAGGAGAAAACTGAGGCTTTCACTGCTGTGGCTTATCAGAGGGGACGAATTCTGACTTGTCTTTGATATCATGTCACAGAGAGGAGAAAACTGGCACTATCACCGCTGTAAATGTTACAGATAAGTGTAAGTTGGGCTTGTTCAATCTGTGGGGTGACAGAAAGGGTGAAATTTGGCCTGTCAGTGCTGTGATGTCATAATGGGTGGAAAGTGCATCTTTGACTGCTGTGCTGTCACAGGCAGGTGTAAATTGGGGTTCCCACAGTTGTGATGTCACAGAGAGGGGAAAACTGGGGCTATCACAGCTGTGGAGTCTCAGAGAAAGTAACACAGGTGTTATGACTTGTCTGTTGCCACAAAGGAGATGGAATTGGGGTTGTCATGCCTATGGTATGTCAGAGAGGTTTTAATTGGTTCTGTCTGTTCTGGGATGTCACAGAGCGGGGAATAATGGGTCTGTCAGTGCTGTGGTGTTCCATCAGAGCTGAAATTACGGCTGCCATGGCCGTGATGTCACGATAGAGGAAACCTGAGTCTGTCCCTGCTGTGGTGTCACAGAGAGGGGAAAACTGGGGCTGATCACTGTTGTGCAGTGACAGAGAAATTTACAGAGGTGCTATGACTTGTCTGTTGCCACACAGGGAATAGAATTGGGGTTGTTCGGGCTGTGGTATCACAGAGAGTTTTAAATTGGTTCTGTCATGATTGTGATGTCCCAGAGAGGGGAATAATGCGTCTGTCAGCACTGTGGTGTCACAGACAGGCGTAATTTAGAGTTGTCACTGCAGTAATGTCACAGAGACCTTGAACTGGGTCCCTCATTGGTGTGATGTCACACACAGAGAGGAGAATACTGAGGCTGCCGCTGCTCTGGTGTCACAGAGAGGAGTAGTTTTGGCCTGTCACTGCTGTGATGTCAGAGAGAGGGGAAAGCGGGTCTGTCACTGCTGCGGTGTTCCAAAGGGGATGAATTTGAGGCTGTCCTAAGTGTGATGTCACAGAGAGGGGAAAATTGAGGCAGCCACTACTGTGGTGTCACAGAGAGGCGTAAATTAGAGTTGTCAGTGCTGTGATGTCACAGGGAGGCGAAAATTGGGCCTCTCTCAGATGTGATGTCACAGAGAGAGGCGTAATGGATCTGTGAGTGCTGTGGTGTCACCGAGAGGCATAAATTAGAGTTGTCAGTGCAGTGATGTCACGGAGAGGAGAAACTGGGTCCCTCATTGGTGTGATGTCACAGATAGAGGAAACCTGAGTTTGCCACTGCAGTGATGTCACGGAGAGGGGAAAACTGGGGCTATCACAGCTGTGGAGTCTCAGAGAAATTATCACAGGTGCTATGACTTGTCTGTTGCCACAAAGGAGATGGAATTGGGGTTGTCATGGCTATGATATCACAGAGAGGTTTTAATCGGTTCTGTCTCTTCTGTGATGTCACGGAGAGGGGAATTATGGGTCTGTCACTGCTGTGGTGTTCCTTTGGGGCTGAAATTCAGGCTGCCGTGGCTGTGATGTCACAGATAGAGGAAACCTGAGTCTGTCCCTGCTGTGGTGTCACAGAGAGGGGAAAACTGGGGCTGATCACTGTTGTGCAGTGAAAGTTACACAGGTGCTATGACTTGTCTGTTGCCACACAGGGAATGGAATTGGGGTTGTTCGGGCTGTGGTATCACAGAGAGATTTAAATTGGTTCTGTCATGACTGTGATGTCCCAGAGAGGGGAATAATGCGTCTGTCACCACTGTGGTGTCGCAGAGAGGTGTAAACTGGACTTGTCATTGCAGTGATCTCACCGAGAGGAGAAAACTGAGGCTTTCACTGCTGTGGCTTATCAGAGGGGATGAATTCTGACTTGTCTTTGATATCATGTCACAGAGAGGAGAAAACTGGCACTATCACCGCTGTAAATGTTACAGATAGGTGTAAGTTGGGCTTGTTCAATCTGTGGGGTGACAGAAAGGGTGAAATTTGGCCTGTCAGTGCTGTGATGTCATAATGGGTGGAAAGTGCATCTTTGACTGCTGTGCTGTCACAGGCAGGCGTAAATTGGGGTTCCCACAGTTGTGATGTCACAGAGAGGGGAAAACTGGGGCTATCACAGCTGTGGAGTCTCAGAGAAAGTAACACAGGTGTTATGACTTGTCTGTTGCCACAAAGGAGATGGAATTGGGGTTGTCATGCCTATGGTATGTCAGAGAGGTTTTAATTGGTTCTGTCTGTTCTGGGATGTCACAGAGCGGGGAATAATGGGTCTGTCAGTGCTGTGGTGTTCCATCAGAGCTGAAATTACGGCTGCCATGGCCGTGATGTCACGATAGAGAAAACCTGAGTCTGTCCCTGCTGTGGTGTCACAGAGAGGGGAAAACTGGGGCTGATCACTGTTGTGCAGTGACAGAGAAATTTACAGAGGTGCTATGACTTGTCTGTTGCCACACAGGGAATAGAATTGGGATTGTTCGGGCTGTGGTATCACAGAGAGTTTTAAATTGGTTCTGTCATGATTGTGATGTCCCAGAGAGGGGAATAATGCGTCTGTCAGCACTGTGGTGTCACAGACAGGCGTAATTTAGAGTTGTCACTGCAGTAATGTCACAGAGACCTTGAACTGGGTCCCTCATTGGTGTGATGTCACACACAGAGAGGAGAATACTGAGGCTGCCGCTGCTCTGGTGTCACAGAGAGGAGTAGTTTTGGCCTGTCACTGCTGTGATGTCAGAGAGAGGGGAAAGCGGGTCTGTCACTGCTGCGGTGTTCCAAAGGGGATGAATTTGAGGCTGTCCTAAGTGTGATGTCACAGAGAGGGGAAAATTGAGGCAGCCACTACTGTGGTGTCACAGAGAGGCGTAAATTAGAGTTGTCAGTGCTGTGATGTCACAGGGAGGCGAAAATTGGGCCTCTCTCAGATGTGATGTCACAGAGAGAGGCGTAATGGATGTGTGAGTGCTGTGGTGTCACCGAGAGGCATAAATTAGAGTTGTCAGTGCAGTGATGTCACGGAGAGGAGAAACTGGGTCCCTCATTGGTGTGATGTCACAGATAGAGGAAACCTGAGTCTGCCACTGCAGTGATGTCACGGAGAGGGGAAAACTGGGGCTATCCCAGCTGTGGAGTCTCAGAGAAATTATCACAGGTGCTATGACTTGTCTGTTGCCACAAAGGAGATGGAATTGGGGTTGTCATGGCTATGATATCACAGAGAGGTTTTAATCGGTTCTGTCTCTTCTGTGATGTCACGGAGAGGGGAATTATGGGTCTGTCACTGCTGTGGTGTTCCTTTGGGGCTGAAATTAAGGCTGCCGTGGCTGTGATGTCACAGATAGAGGAAACCTGAGTCTGTCCCTGCTGTGGTGTCACAGAGAGGGGAAAACTGGGGCTGATCACTGTTGTGCAGTGAAAGTTACACAGGTGCTATGACTTGTCTGTTGCCACACAGGGAATGGAATTGGGGTTGTTAGGGCTGTGGTATCACAGAGAGATTTAAATTGGTTCTGTCATGACTGTGATGTCCCAGAGAGGGGAATAATGCGCCTGTCACCACTGTGGTGTCGCAGAGAGGTGTAAACTGGACTTGTCATTGCAGTGATCTCACCGAGAAAAGAAAACTGAGGCTTTCACTGCTGTGGCTTATCAGAGGGGATGAATTCTGACTTGTCTTTGATATCATGTCACAGAGAGGAGAAAACTGGCACTATCACCGCTGTAAATGTTACAGATAAGTGTAAGTTGGGCTTGTTCAATCTGTGGGGTGACAGAAAGGGTGAAATTTGGCCTGTCAGTGCTGTGATGTCATAATGGGTGGAAAGTGCATCTTTGACTGCTGTGCTGTCACAGGCAGGCGTAAATTGGGGTTCCCACAGTTGTGATGTCACAGAGAGGGGAAAACTGGGGCTATCACTGCTGTGGAGTCTCAGAGAAAGTAACACAGGTGTTATGACTTGTCTGTTGCCACAAAGGAGATGGAATTGGGGTTGTCATGCCTATGGTATGTCAGAGAGGTTTTAATTGGTTCTGTCTGTTCTGGGATGTCACAGAGCGGGGAATAATGGGTCTGTCAGTGCTGTGGTGTTCCATCAGAGCTGAAATTACGGCTGCCATGGCTGTGATGTCACGATAGAGGAAACCTGAGTCTGTCCCTCCTGTGGTGTCACAGAGAGGGGAAAACTGGGGCTGATCACTGTTGTGCAGTGACAGAGAAATTTACAGAGGTGCTATGACTTGTCTGTTGCCACACAGGGAATAGAATTGGGGTTGTTCGGGCTGTGGTATCACAGAGAGTTTTAAATTGGTTCTGTCATGATTGTGATGTCCCAGAGAGGGGAATAATGCGTCTGTCACCACTGTGGTGTCACAGACAGGCGTAATTTAGAGTTGTCACTGCAGTAATGTCACAGAGACCTTGAACTGGGTCCCTCATTGGTGTGATGTCACACACAGAGAGGAGAATACTGAGGCTGCCGCTGCTCTGGTGTCACAGAGAGGAGTAGTTTTGGCCTGTCACTGCTGTGATGTCAGAGAGAGGGGAAAGCGGGTCTGTCACTGCTGCGGTGTTCCAAAGGGGATGAATTTGAGGCTGTCCTAAGTGTGATGTCACAGAGAGGGGAAAATTGAGGCAGCCACTACTGTGGTGTCACAGAGAGGCGTAAATTAGAGTTGTCAGTGCTGTGATGTCACAGGGAGGCGAAAATTGGGCCTCTCTCAGATGTGATGTCACAGAGAGAGGCGTAATGGATCTGTGAGTGCTGTGGTGTCACCGAGAGGCATAAATTAGAGTTGTCAGTGCAGTGATGTCACGGAGAGGAGAAACTGGGTCCCTCATTGGTGTGATGTCACAGATAGAGGAAACCTGAGTCTGCCACTGCAGTGATGTCACGGAGAGGGGAAAACTGGGGCTATCACAGCTGTGGAGTCTCAGAGAAATTATCACAGGTGCTATGACTTGTCTGTTGCCACAAACAAATGGAATTGGGGTTGTCATGGCTATGATATCACAGAGAGGTTTTAATCGGTTCTGTCTCTTCTGTGATGTCACGGAGAGGGGAATTATGGGTCTGTCACTGCTGTGGTGTTCCTTTGGGGCTGAAATTCAGGCTGCCGTGGCTGTGATGTCACAGATAGAGGAAACCTGAGTCTGTCCCTGCTGTGGTGTCACAGAGAGGGGAAAACTGGGGCTGATCACTGTTGTGCAGTGAAAGTTACACAGGTGCTATGACTTGTCTGTTGCCACACAGGGAATGGAATTGGGGTTGTTAGGGCTGTGGTATCACAGAGAGATTTAAATTGGTTCTGTCATGACTGTGATGTCCCAGAGAGGGGAATAATGCGCCTGTCACCACTGTGGTGTCGCAGAGAGGTGTAAACTGGACTTGTCATTGCAGTGATCTCACCGAGAAAAGAAAACTGAGGCTTTCACTGCTGTGGCTTATCAGAGGGGATGAATTCTGACTTGTCTTTGATATCATGTCACAGAGAGGAGAAAACTGGCACTATCACCGCTGTAAATGTTACAGATAAGTGTAAGTTGGGCTTGTTCAATCTGTGGGGTGACAGAAAGGGTGAAATTTGGCCTGTCAGTGCTGTGATGTCATAATGGGTGGAAAGTGCATCTTTGACTGCTGTGCTGTCACAGGCAGGCGTAAATTGGGGTTCCCACAGTTGTGATGTCACAGAGAGGGGAAAACTGGGGCTATCACTGCTGTGGAGTCTCAGAGAAAGTAACACAGGTGTTATGACTTGTCTGTTGCCACAAAGGAGATGGAATTGGGGTTGTCATGCCTATGGTATGTCAGAGAGGTTTTAATTGGTTCTGTCTGTTCTGGGATGTCACAGAGCGGGGAATAATGGGTCTGTCAGTGCTGTGGTGTTCCATCAGAGCTGAAATTACGGCTGCCATGGCCGTGATGTCACGATAGAGGAAACCTGAGTCTGTCCCTCCTGTGGTGTCACAGAGAGGGGAAAACTGGGGCTGATCACTGTTGTGCAGTGACAGAGAAATTTACAGAGGTGCTATGACTTGTCTGTTGCCACACAGGGAATAGAATTGGGGTTGTTCGGGCTGTGGTATCACAGAGAGTTTTAAATTGGTTCTGTCATGATTGTGATGTCCCAGAGAGGGGAATAATGCGTCTGTCAGCACTGTGGTGTCACAGACAGGCGTAATTTAGAGTTGTCACTGCAGTAATGTCACAGAGACCTTGAACTGGGTCCCTCATTGGTGTGATGTCACACACAGAGAGGAGAATACTGAGGCTGCCGCTGCTCTGGTGTCACAGAGAGGAGTAGTTTTGGCCTGTCACTGCTGTGATGTCAGAGAGAGGGGAAAGCGGGTCTGTCACTGCTGCGGTGTTCCAAAGGGGATGAATTTGAGGCTGTCCTAAGTGTGATGTCACAGAGAGGGGAAAATTGAGGCAGGCACTACTGTGGTGTCACAGAGAGGCGTAAATTAGAGTTGTCAGTGCTGTGATGTCACAGGGAGGCGAAAATTGGGCCTCTCTCAGATGTGATGTCACAGAGAAAGGCGTAATGGATCTGTGAGTGCTGTGGTGTCACCGAGAGGCATAAATTAGAGTTGTCAGTGCAGTGATGTCACGGAGAGGAGAAACTGGGTCCCTCATTGGTGTGATGTCAGAGATAGAGGAAACCTGAGTCTGCCACTGCAGTGATGTCACGGAGAGGGGAAAACTGGGGCTATCACAGCTGTGGAGTCTCAGAGAAATTATCACAGGTGCTATGACTTGTCTGTTGCCACAAAGGAGATGGAATTGGGGTTGTCATGGCTATGATATCACAGAGAGGTTTTAATCGGTTCTGTCTCTTCTGTGATGTCACGGAGAGGGGAATTATGGGTCTGTCACTGCTGTGGTGTTCCTTTGGGGCTGAAATTCAGGCTGCCGTGGCTGTGATGTCACAGATAGAGGAAACCTGAGTCTGTCCCTGCTGTGGTGTCACAGAGAGGGGAAAACTGGGGCTGATCACTGTTGTGCAGTGAAAGTTACACAGGTGCTATGACTTGTCTGTTGCCACACAGGGAATGGAATTGGGGTTGTTAGGGCTGTGGTATCACAGAGAGATTTAAATTGGTTCTGTCATGACTGTGATGTCCCAGAGAGGGGAATAATGCGTCTGTCACCACTGTGGTGTCGCAGAGAGGTGTAAACTGGACTTGTCATTGCAGTGATCTCACCGAGAAAAGAAAACTGAGGCTTTCACTGCTGTGGCTTATCAGAGGGGATGAATTCTGACTTGTCTTTGATATCATGTCACAGAGAGGAGAAAACTGGCACTATCACCGCTGTAAATGTTACAGATAAGTGTAAGTTGGGCTTGTTCAATCTGTGGGGTGACAGAAAGGGTGAAATTTGGCCTGTCAGTGCTGTGATGTCATAATGGGTGGAAAGTGCATCTTTGACTGCTGTGCTGTCACAGGCAGGCGTAAATTGGGGTTCCCACAGTTGTGATGTCACAGAGAGGGGAAAACTGGGGCTATCACTGCTGTGGAGTCTCAGAGAAAGTAACACAGGTGTTATGACTTGTCTGTTGCCACAAAGGAGATGGAATTGGGGTTGTCATGCCTATGGTATGTCAGAGAGGTTTTAATTGGTTCTGTCTGTTCTGGGATGTCACAGAGCGGGGAATAATGGGTCTGTCAGTGCTGTGGTGTTCCATCAGAGCTGAAATTACGGCTGCCATGGCCGTGATGTCACGATAGAGGAAACCTGAGTCTGTCCCTCCTGTGGTGTCACAGAGAGGGGAAAACTGGGGCTGATCACTGTTGTGCAGTGACAGAGAAATTTACAGAGGTGCTATGACTTGTCTGTTGCCACACAGGGAATAGAATTGGGGTTGTTCGGGCTGTGGTATCACAGAGAGTTTTAAATTGGTTCTGTCATGATTGTGATGTCCCAGAGAGGGGAATAATGCGTCTGTCAGCACTGTGGTGTCACAGACAGGCGTAATTTAGAGTTGTCACTGCAGTAATGTCACAGAGACCTTGAACTGGGTCCCTCATTGGTGTGATGTCACACACAGAGAGGAGAATACTGAGGCTGCCGCTGCTCTGGTGTCACAGAGAGGAGTAGTTTTGGCCTGTCACTGCTGTGATGTCAGAGAGAGGGGAAAGCGGGTCTGTCACTGCTGCGGTGTTCCAAAGGGGATGAATTTGAGGCTGTCCTAAGTGTGATGTCACAGAGAGGGGAAAATTGAGGCAGCCACTACTGTGGTGTCACAGAGAGGCGTAAATTAGAGTTGTCAGTGCTGTGATGTCACAGGGAGGCGAAAATTGGGCCTCTCTCAGATGTGATGTCACAGAGAGAGGCGTAATGGATCTGTGAGTGCTGTGGTGTCACCGAGAGGCATAAATTAGAGTTGTCAGTGCAGTGATGTCACGGAGAGGAGAAACTGGGTCCCTCATTGGTGTGATGTCACAGATAGAGGAAACCTGAGTTTGCCACTGCAGTGATGTCACGGAGAGGGGAAAACTGGGGCTATCACAGCTGTGGAGTCTCAGAGAAATTATCACAGGTGCTATGACTTGTCTGTTGCCACAAAGGAGATGGAATTGGGGTTGTCATGGCTATGATATCACAGAGAGGTTTTAATCGGTTCTGTCTCTTCTGTGATGTCACGGAGAGGGGAATTATGGGTCTGTCACTGCTGTGGTGTTCCTTTTAGGCTGAAATTCAGGCTGCCGTGGCTGAGATGTCACAGATAGAGGAAACCTGAGTCTGTCCCTGCTGTGGTGTCACAGAGAGGGGAAAACTGGGGCTGATCACTGTTGTGCAGTGAAAGTTACACAGGTGCTATGACTTGTCTGTTGCCACACAGGGAATGGAATTGGGGTTGTTAGGGCTGTGGTATCACAGAGAGATTTAAATTGGTTCTGTCATGACTGTGATGTCCCAGAGAGGGGAATAATGCGTCTGTCACCACTGTGGTGTCGCAGAGAGGTGTAAACTGGACTTGTCATTGCAGTGATCTCACCGAGAGGAGAAAACTGAGGCTTTCACTGCTGTGGCTTATCAGAGGGGATGAATTCTGACTTGTCTTTGATATCATGTCACAGAGAGGAGAAAACTGGCATTATCACCGCTGTAAATGTTACAGATAGGTGTAAGTTGGGCTTGTTCAATCTGTGGGGTGACAGAAAGGGTGAAATTTGGCCTGTCAGTGCTGTGATGTCATAATGGGTGGAAAGTGCATCTTTGACTGCTGTGCTGTCACAGGCAGGCGTAAATTGGGGTTCCCACAGTTGTGATGTCACAGAGAGGGGAAAACTGGGGCTATCACAGCTGTGGAGTCTCAGAGAAAGTAACACAGGTGTTATGACTTGTCTGTTGCCACAAAGGAGATGGAATTGGGGTTGTCATGCCTATGGTATGTCAGAGAGGTTTTAATTGGTTCTGTCTGTTCTGGGATGTCACAGAGCGGGGAATAATGGGTCTGTCAGTGCTGTGGTGTTCCATCAGAGCTGAAATTAAGGCTGCCATGGCTGTGATGTCACGATAGAGGAAACCTGAGTCTGTCCCTGCTGTGGTGTCACAGAGAGGGGAAAACTGGGGCTGATCACTGTTGTGCAGTGACAGAGAAATTTACACAGGTGCTATGACTTGTCTGTTGCCACACAGGGAATAGAATTGGGGTTGTTCGGGCTGTGGTATCACAGAGAGTTTTAAATTGGTTCTGTCATGATTGTGATGTCCCAGAGAGGGGAATAATGCGTCTGTCACCACTGTGGTGTCACAGACAGGCGTAATTTAGAGTTGTCACTGCAGTAATGTCACAGAGACCTTGAACTGGGTCCCTCATTGGTGTGATGTCACACACAGAGAGGAGAATACTGAGGCTGCCGCTGCTCTGGTGTCACAGAGAGGAGTAGTTTTGGCCTGTCACTGCTGTGATGTCAGAGAGAGGGGAAAGCGGGTCTGTCACTGCTGCGGTGTTCCAAAGGGGATGAATTTGAGGCTGTCCTAAGTGTGATGTCACAGAGAGGGGAAAATTGAGGCAGCCACTACTGTGGTGTCACAGAGAGGCGTAAATTAGAGTTGTCAGTGCTGTGATGTCACAGGGAGGCGAAAATTGGGCCTCTCTCAGATGTGATGTCACAGAGAGAGGCGTAATGGATGTGTGAGTGCTGTGGTGTCACCGAGAGGCATAAATTAGAGTTGTCAGTGCAGTGATGTCACGGAGAGGAGAAACTGGGTCCCTCATTGGTGTGATGTCAGAGATAGAGGAAACCTGAGTCTGCCACTGCACTGATGTCTCGGAGAGGGGAAAACTGGGGCTATCACAGCTGTGGAGTCTCAGAGAAATTATCACAGGTGCTATGACTTGTCTGTTGCCACAAAGGAGATGGAATTGGGGTTGTCATGGCTATGATATCACAGAGAGGTTTTAATCGGTTCTGTCTCTTCTGTGATGTCACGGAGAGGGGAATTATGGGTCTGTCACTGCTGTGGTGTTCCTTTGGGGCTGAAATTCAGGCTGCCGTGGCTGTGATGTCACAGATAGAGGAAACCTGAGTCTGTCCCTGCTGTGGTGTCACAGAGAGGGGAAAACTGGGGCTGATCACAGTTGTGCAGTGAAAGTTACACAGGTGCTATGACTTGTCTGTTGCCACACAGGGAATGGAATTGGGGTTGTTCGGGCTGTGGTATCACAGAGAGATTTAAATTGGTTCTGTCATGACTGTGATGTCCCAGAGAGGGGAATAATGCGTCTGTCACCACTGTGGTGTCGCAGAGAGGTGTAAACTGGACTTGTCATTGCAGTGATCTCACCGAGAGGAGAAAACTGAGGCTTTCACTGCTGTGGCTTATCAGAGGGGATGAATTCTGACTTGTCTTTGATATCATGTCACAGAGAGGAGAAAACTGGCACTATCACCGCTGTAAATGTTACAGATAAGTGTAAGTTGGGCTTGTTCAATCTGTGGGGTGACAGAAAGGGTGAAATTTGGCCTGTCAGTGCTGTGATGTCATAATGGGTGGAAAGTGCATCTTTGACTGCTGTGCTGTCACAGGCAGGCGTAAATTGGGGTTCCCACAGTTGTGATGTCACAGAGAGGGGAAAACTGGGGCTATCACAGCTGTGGAGTCTCAGAGAAAGTAACACAGGTGTTATGACTTGTCTGTTGCCACAAAGGAGATGGAATTGGGGTTGTCATGCCTATGGTATGTCAGAGAGGTTTTAATTGGTTCTGTCTGTTCTGGGATGTCACAGAGCGGGGAATAATGGGTCTGTCAGTGCTGTGGTGTTCCATCAGAGCTGAAATTACGGCTGCCATGGCTGTGATGTCACGATAGAGGAAACCTGAGTCTGTCCCTGCTGTGGTGTCACAGAGAGGGGAAAACTGGGGCTGATCACTGTTGTGCAGTGACAGAGAAATTTACAGAGGTGCTATGACTTGTCTGTTGCCACACAGGGAATAGAATTGGGGTTGTTCGGGCTGTGGTATCACAGAGAGTTTTAAATTGGTTCTGTCATGATTGTGATGTCCCAGAGAGGGGAATAATGCGTCTGTCAGCACTGTGGTGTCACAGACAGGCGTAATTTAGAGTTGTCACTGCAGTAATGTCACAGAGACCTTGAACTGGGTCCCTCATTGGTGTGATGTCACACACAGAGAGGAGAATACTGAGGCTGCCGCTGCTCTGGTGTCACAGAGAGGAGTAGTTTTGGCCTGTCACTGCTGTGATGTCAGAGAGAGGGGAAAGCGGGTCTGTCACTGCTGCGGTGTTCCAAAGGGGATGAATTTGAGGCTGTCCTAAGTGTGATGTCACAGAGAGGGGAAAATTGAGGCAGCCACTACTGTGGTGTCACAGAGAGGCGTAAATTAGAGTTGTCAGTGCTGTGATGTCACAGGGAGGCGAAAATTGGGCCTCTCTCAGATGTGATGTCACAGAGAGAGGCGTAATGGATCTGTGAGTGCTGTGGTGTCGCCGAGAGGCATAAATTAGAGTTGTCAGTGCAGTGATGTCACGGAGAGGAGAAACTGGGTCCCTCATTGGTGTGATGTCAGAGATAGAGGAAACCTGAGTCTGCCACTGCAGTGATGTCACGGAGAGGGGAAAACTGGGGCTATCCCAGCTGTGGAGTCTCAGAGAAATTATCACAGGTGCTATGACTTGTCTGTTGCCACAAAGGAGATGGAATTGGGGTTGTCATGGCTATGATATCACAGAGAGGTTTTAATCGGTTCTGTCTCTTCTGTGATGTCACGGAGAGGGGAATTATGGGTCTGTCACTGCTGTGGTGTTCCTTTGGGGCTGAAATTCAGGCTGCCGTGGCTGTGATGTCACAGATAGAGGAAACCTGAGTCTGTCCCTGCTGTGGTGTCACAGAGAGGGGAAAACTGGGGCTGATCACTGTTGTGCAGTGAAAGTTACACAGGTGCTATGACTTGTCTGTTGCCACACAGGGAATGGAATTGGGGTTGTTAGGGCTGTGGTATCACAGAGAGATTTAAATTGGTTCTGTCATGACTGTGATGTCCCAGAGAGGGGAATAATGCGTCTGTCACCACTGTGGTGTCGCAGAGAGGTGTAAACTGGACTTGTCATTGCAGTGATCTCACCGAGAAAAGAAAACTGAGGCTTTCACTGCTGTGGCTTATCAGAGGGGATGAATTCTGACTTGTCTTTGATATCATGTCACAGAGAGGAGAAAACTGGCACTATCACCGCTGTAAATGTTACAGATAAGTGTAAGTTGGGCTTGTTCAATCTGTGGGGTGACAGAAAGGGTGAAATTTGGCCTGTCAGTGCTGTGATGTCATAATGGGTGGAAAGTGCATCTTTGACTGCTGTGCTGTCACAGGCAGGCGTAAATTGGGGTTCCCACAGTTGTGATGTCACAGAGAGGGGAAAACTGGGGCTATCACAGCTGTGGAGTCTCAGAGAAAGTAACACAGGTGTTATGACTTGTCTGTTGCCACAAAGGAGATGGAATTGGGGTTGTCATGCCTATGGTATGTCAGAGAGGTTTTAATTGGTTCTGTCTGTTCTGGGATGTCACAGAGCGGGGAATAATGGGTCTGTCAGTGCTGTGGTGTTCCATCAGAGCTGAAATTACGGCTGCCATGGCCGTGATGTCACGATAGAGGAAACCTGAGTCTGTCCCTGCTGTGGTGTCACAGAGAGGGGAAAACTGGGGCTGATCACTGTTGTGCAGTGACAGAGAAATTTACAGAGGTGCTATGACTTGTCTGTTGCCACACAGGGAATAGAATTGGGGTTGTTCGGGCTGTGGTATCACAGAGAGTTTTAAATTGGTTCTGTCATGATTGTGATGTCCCAGAGAGGGGAATAATGCGTCTGTCACCACTGTGGTGTCACAGACAGGCGTAATTTAGAGTTGTCACTGCAGTAATGTCACAGAGACCTTGAACTGGGTCCCTCATTGGTGTGATGTCACACACAGAGAGGAGAATACTGAGGCTGCCGCTGCTCTGGTGTCACAGAGAGGAGTAGTTTTGGCCTGTCACTGCTGTGATGTCAGAGAGAGGGGAAAGCGGGTCTGTCACTGCTGCGGTGTTCCAAAGGGGATGAATTTGAGGCTGTCCTAAGTGTGATGTCACAGAGAGGGGAAAATTGAGGCAGCCACTACTGTGGTGTCACAGAGAGGCGTAAATTAGAGTTGTCAGTGCTGTGATGTCACAGGGAGGCGAAAATTGGGCCTCTCTCAGATGTGATGTCACAGAGAGAGGCGTAATGGATCTGTGAGTGCTGTGGTGTCACCGAGAGGCATAAATTAGAGTTGTCAGTGCAGTGATGTCACGGAGAGGAGAAACTGGGTCCCTCATTGGTGTGATGTCACAGATAGAGGAAACCTGAGTTTGCCACTGCAGTGATGTCACGGAGAGGGGAAAACTGGGGCTATCACAGCTGTGGAGTCTCAGAGAAATTATCACAGGTGCTATGACTTGTCTGTTGCCACAAAGGAGATGGAATTGGGGTTGTCATGGCTATGATATCACAGAGAGGTTTTAATCGGTTCTGTCTCTTCTGTGATGTCACGGAGAGGGGAATTATGGGTCTGTCACTGCTGTGGTGTTCCTTTGGGGCTGAAATTCAGGCTGCCGTGGCTGTGATGTCACAGATAGAGGAAACCTGAGTCTGTCCCTGCTGTGGTGTCACAGAGAGGGGAAAACTGGGGCTGATCACTGTTGTGCAGTGAAAGTTACACAGGTGCTATGACTTGTCTGTTGCCACACAGGGAATGGAATTGGGGTTGTTCGGGCTGTGGTATCACAGAGAGATTTAAATTGGTTCTGTCATGACTGTGATGTCCCAGAGAGGGGAATAATGCGTCTGTCACCACTGTGGTGTCGCAGAGAGGTGTAAACTGGACTTGTCATTGCAGTGATCTCACCGAGAGGAGAAAACTGAGGCTTTCACTGCTGTGGCTTATCAGAGGGGATGAATTCTGACTTGTCTTTGATATCATGTCACAGAGAGGAGAAAACTGGCACTATCACCGCTGTAAATGTTACAGATAGGTGTAAGTTGGGCTTGTTCAATCTGTGGGGTGACAGAAAGGGTGAAATTTGGCCTGTCAGTGCTGTGATGTCATAATGGGTGGAAAGTGCATCTTTGACTGCTGTGCTGTCACAGGCAGGCGTAAATTGGGGTTCCCACAGTTGTGATGTCACAGAGAGGGGAAAACTGGGGCTATCACAGCTGTGGAGTCTCAGAGAAAGTAACACAGGTGTTATGACTTGTCTGTTGCCACAAAGGAGATGGAATTGGGGTTGTCATGCCTATGGTATGTCAGAGAGGTTTTAATTGGTTCTGTCTGTTCTGGGATGTCACAGAGCGGGGAATAATGGGTCTGTCAGTGCTGTGGTGTTCCATCAGAGCTGAAATTACGGCTGCCATGGCCGTGATGTCACGATAGAGGAAACCTGAGTCTGTCCCTGCTGTGGTGTCACAGAGAGGGGAAAACTGGGGCTGATCACTGTTGTGCAGTGACAGAGAAATTTACAGAGGTGCTATGACTTGTCTGTTGCCACACAGGGAATAGAATTGGGGTTGTTCGGGCTGTGGTATCACAGAGAGTTTTAAATTGGTTCTGTCATGATTGTGATGTCCCAGAGAGGGGAATAATGCGTCTGTCACCACTGTGGTGTCACAGACAGGCGTAATTTAGAGTTGTCACTGCAGTAATGTCACAGAGACCTTGAACTGGGTCCCTCATTGGTGTGATGTCACACACAGAGAGGAGAATACTGAGGCTGCCGCTGCTCTGGTGTCACAGAGAGGAGTAGTTTTGGCCTGTCACTGCTGTGATGTCAGAGAGAGGGGAAAGCGGGTCTGTCACTGCTGCGGTGTTCCAAAGGGGATGAATTTGAGGCTGTCCTAAGTGTGATGTCACAGAGAGGGGAAAATTGAGGCAGCCACTACTGTGGTGTCACAGAGAGGCGTAAATTAGAGTTGTCAGTGCTGTGATGTCACAGGGAGGCGAAAATTGGGCCTCTCTCAGATGTGATGTCACAGAGAGAGGCGTAATGGATCTGTGAGTGCTGTGGTGTCACCGAGAGGCATAAATTAGAGTTGTCACTGCAGTGATGTCACGGAGAGGAGAAACTGGGTCCCTCATTGGTGTGATGTCACAGATAGAGGAAACCTGAGTCTGCCACTGCAGTGATGTCACGGAGAGGGGAAAACTGGGGCTATCACAGCTGTGGAGTCTCAGAGAAAGTAACACAGGTGTTATGACTTGTCTGTTGCCACAAAGGAGATGGAATTGGGGTTGTCATGCCTATGGTATGTCAGAGAGGTTTTAATTGGTTCTGTCTGTTCTGGGATGTCACAGAGCGGGGAATAATGGGTCTGTCAGTGCTGTGGTGTTCCATCAGAGCTGAAATTACGGCTGCCATGGCCGTGATGTCACGATAGAGGAAACCTGAGTCTGTCCCTGCTGTGGTGTCACAGAGAGGGGAAAACTGGGGCTGATCACTGTTGTGCAGTGACAGAGAAATTTACAGAGGTGCTATGACTTGTCTGTTGCCACACAGGGAATAGAATTGGGGTTGTTCGGGCTGTGGTATCACAGAGAGTTTTAAATTGGTTCTGTCATGATTGTGATGTCCCAGAGAGGGGAATAATGCGTCTGTCACCACTGTGGTGTCACAGACAGGCGTAATTTAGAGTTGTCACTGCAGTAATGTCACAGAGACCTTGAACTGGGTCCCTCATTGGTGTGATGTCACACACAGAGAGGAGAATACTGAGGCTGCCGCTGCTCTGGTGTCACAGAGAGGAGTAGTTTTGGCCTGTCACTGCTGTGATGTCAGAGAGAGGGGAAAGCGGGTCTGTCACTGCTGCGGTGTTCCAAAGGGGATGAATTTGAGGCTGTCCTAAGTGTGATGTCACAGAGAGGGGAAAATTGAGGCAGCCACTACTGTGGTGTCACAGAGAGGCGTAAATTAGAGTTGTCAGTGCTGTGATGTCACAGGGAGGCGAAAATTGGGCCTCTCTCAGATGTGATGTCACAGAGAGAGGCGTAATGGATCTGTGAGTGCTGTGGTGTCACCGAGAGGCATAAATTAGAGTTGTCAGTGCAGTGATGTCACGGAGAGGAGAAACTGGGTCCCTCATTGGTGTGATGTCACAGATAGAGGAAACCTGAGTCTGCCACTGCAGTGATGTCACGGAGAGGGGAAAACTGGGGCTATCACAGCTGTGGAGTCTCAGAGAAATTATCACAGGTGCTATGACTTGTCTGTTGCCACAAAGGAGATGGAATTGGGGTTGTCATGGCTATGATATCACAGAGAGGTTTTAATCGGTTCTGTCTCTTCTGTGATGTCACGGAGAGGGGAATTATGGGTCTGTCACTGCTGTGGTGTTCCTTTGGGGCTGAAATTCAGGCTGCCGTGGCTGTGATGTCACAGATAGAGGAAACCTGAGTCTGTCCCTGCTGTGGTGTCACAGAGAGGGGAAAACTGGGGCTGATCACAGTTGTGCAGTGAAAGTTACACAGGTGCTATGACTTGTCTGTTGCCACACAGGGAATGGAATTGGGGTTGTTCGGGCTGTGGTATCACAGAGAGATTTAAATTGGTTCTGTCATGACTGTGATGTCCCAGAGAGGGGAATAATGCGTCTGTCACCACTGTGGTGTCGCAGAGAGGTGTAAACTGGACTTGTCATTGCAGTGATCTCACCGAGAGGAGAAAACTGAGGCTTTCACTGCTGTGGCTTATCAGAGGGGATGAATTCTGACTTGTCTTTGATATCATGTCACAGAGAGGAGAAAACTGGCACTATCACCGCTGTAAATGTTACAGATAAGTGTAAGTTGGGCTTGTTCAATCTGTGGGGTGACAGAAAGGGTGAAATTTGGCCTGTCAGTGCTGTGATGTCATAATGGGTGGAAAGTGCATCTTTGACTGCTGTGCTGTCACAGGCAGGCGTAAATTGGGGTTCCCACAGTTGTGATGTCACAGAGAGGGGAAAACTGGGGCTATCACAGCTGTGGAGTCTCAGAGAAAGTAACACAGGTGTTATGACTTGTCTGTTGCCACAAAGGAGATGGAATTGGGGTTGTCATGCCTATGGTATGTCAGAGAGGTTTTAATTGGTTCTGTCTGTTCTGGGATGTCACAGAGCGGGGAATAATGGGTCTGTCAGTGCTGTGGTGTTCCATCAGAGCTGAAATTAAGGCTGCCATGGCTGTGATGTCACGATAGAGGAAACCTGAGTCTGTCCCTGCTGTGGTGTCACAGAGAGGGGAAAACTGGGGCTGATCACTGTTGTGCAGTGACAGAGAAATTTACAGAGGTGCTATGACTTGTCTGTTGCCACACAGGGAATGGAATTGGGGTTGTTCGGGCTGTGGTATCACAGAGAGTTTTAAATTGGTTCTGTCATGATTGTGATGTCCCAGAGAGGGGAATAATGCATCTGTCACCACTGTGGTGTCACAGACAGGCGTAATTTAGAGTTGTCACTGCAGTAATGTCACAGAGACCTTGAACTGGGTCCCTCATTGGTGTGATGTCACACACAGAGAGGAGAATACTGAGGCTGCCGCTGCTCTGGTGTCACAGAGAGGAGTAGTTTTGGCCTGTCACTGCTGTGATGTCAGAGAGAGGGGAAAGCGGGTCTGTCACTGCTGCGGTGTTCCAAAGGGGATGAATTTGAGGCTGTCCTAAGTGTGATGTCACAGAGAGGGGAAAATTGAGGCAGCCACTACTGTGGTGTCACAGAGATGCGTAAATTAGCGTTGTCAGTGCTGTGATGTCACAGGGAGGCGAAAATTGGGCCTCTCTCAGATGTGATGTCACAGAGAGAGGCGTAATGGATGTGTGAGTGCTGTGGTGTCACCGAGAGGCATAAATTAGAGTTGTCAGTGCAGTGATGTCACGGAGAGGAGAAACTGGGTCCCTCATTGGTGTGATGTCACAGATAGAGGAAACCTGAGTCTGCCACTGCAGTGATGTCACGGAGAGGGGAAAACTGGGGCTATCACAGCTGTGGAGTCTCAGAGAAAGTAACACAGGTGTTATGACTTGTCTGTTGCCACAAAGGAGATGGAATTGGGGTTGTCATGGCTATGATATCACAGAGAGGTTTTAATCGGTTCTGTCTCTTCTGTGATGTCACGGAGAGGGGAATTACGGGTCTGTCACTGCTGTGGTGTTCCTTTGGGGCTGAAATTAAGGCTGCCGTGGCTGTGATGTCACAGATAGAGGAAACCTGAGTCTGTCCCTGCTGTGGTGTCACAGAGAGGGGAAAACTGGGGCTGATCACTGTTGTGCAGTGAAAGTTACACAGGTGCTATGACTTGTCTGTTGCCACACAGGGAATGGAATTGGCGTTGTTAGGGCTGTGGTATCACAGAGAGATTTAAATTGGTTCTGTCATGACTGTGATGTCCCAGAGAGGGGAATAATGCGTCTGTCACCACTGTGGTGTCGCAGAGAGGTGTAAACTGGACTTGTCATTGCAGTGATCTCACCGAGAGGAGAAAACTGAGGCTTTCACTGCTGTGGCTTATCAGAGGGGATGAATTCTGACTTGTCTTTGATATCATGTCACAGAGAGGAGAAAACTGGCACTATCACCGCTGTAAATGTTACAGATAAGTGTAAGTTGGGCTTGTTCAATCTGTGGGGTGACAGAAAGGGTGAAATTTGGCCTGTCAGTGCTGTGATGTCATAATGGGTGGAAAGTGCATCTTTGACTGCTGTGCTGTCACAGGCAGGCGTAAATTGGGGTTCCCACAGTTGTGATGTCACAGAGAGGGGAAAACTGGGGCTATCACAGCTGTGGAGTCTCAGAGAAAGTAACACAGGTGTTATGACTTGTCTGTTGCCACAAAGGAGATGGAATTGGGGTTGTCATGCCTATGGTATGTCAGAGAGGTTTTAATTGGTTCTGTCTGTTCTGGGATGTCACAGAGCGGGGAATAATGGGTCTGTCAGTGCTGTGGTGTTCCATCAGAGCTGAAATTACGGCTGCCATGGCCGTGATGTCACGATAGAGGAAACCTGAGTCTGTCCCTGCTGTGGTGTCACAGAGAGGGGAAAACTGGGGCTGATCACTGTTGTGCAGTGACAGAGAAATTTACAGAGGTGCTATGACTTGTCTGTTGCCACACAGGGAATAGAATTGGGGTTGTTCGGGCTGTGGTATCACAGAGAGTTTTAAATTGGTTCTGTCATGATTGTGATGTCCCAGAGAGGGGAATAATGCGTCTGTCACCACTGTGGTGTCACAGACAGGCGTAATTTAGAGTTGTCACTGCAGTAATGTCACAGAGACCTTGAACTGGGTCCCTCATTGGTGTGATGTCACACACAGAGAGGAGAATACTGAGGCTGCCGCTGCTCTGGTGTCACAGAGAGGAGTAGTTTTGGCCTGTCACTGCTGTGATGTCAGAGAGAGGGGAAAGCGGGTCTGTCACTGCTGCGGTGTTCCAAAGGGGATGAATTTGAGGCTGTCCTAAGTGTGATGTCACAGAGAGGGGAAAATTGAGGCAGCCACTACTGTGGTGTCACAGAGAGGCGTAAATTAGAGTTGTCAGTGCTGTGATGTCACAGGGAGGCGAAAATTGGGCCTCTCTCAGATGTGATGTCACAGAGAGAGGCGTAATGGATCTGTGAGTGCTGTGGTGTCACCGAGAGGCATAAATTAGAGTTGTCACTGCAGTGATGTCACGGAGAGGAGAAACTGGGTCCCTCATTGGTGTGATGTCACAGATAGAGGAAACCTGAGTCTGCCACTGCAGTGATGTCACGGAGAGGGGAAAACTGGGGCTATCACAGCTGTGGAGTCTCAGAGAAAGTAACACAGGTGTTATGACTTGTCTGTTGCCACAAAGGAGATGGAATTGGGGTTGTCATGCCTATGGTATGTCAGAGAGGTTTTAATTGGTTCTGTCTGTTCTGGGATGTCACAGAGCGGGGAATAATGGGTCTGTCAGTGCTGTGGTGTTCCATCAGAGCTGAAATTACGGCTGCCATGGCCGTGATGTCACGATAGAGGAAACCTGAGTCTGTCCCTGCTGTGGTGTCACAGAGAGGGGAAAACTGGGGCTGATCACTGTTGTGCAGTGACAGAGAAATTTACAGAGGTGCTATGACTTGTCTGTTGCCACACAGGGAATAGAATTGGGGTTGTTCGGGCTGTGGTATCACAGAGAGTTTTAAATTGGTTCTGTCATGATTGTGATGTCCCAGAGAGGGGAATAATGCGTCTGTCACCACTGTGGTGTCACAGACAGGCGTAATTTAGAGTTGTCACTGCAGTAATGTCACAGAGACCTTGAACTGGGTCCCTCATTGGTGTGATGTCACACACAGAGAGGAGAATACTGAGGCTGCCGCTGCTCTGGTGTCACAGAGAGGAGTAGTTTTGGCCTGTCACTGCTGTGATGTCAGAGAGAGGGGAAAGCGGGTCTGTCACTGCTGCGGTGTTCCAAAGGGGATGAATTTGAGGCTGTCCTAAGTGTGATGTCACAGAGAGGGGAAAATTGAGGCAGCCACTACTGTGGTGTCACAGAGAGGCGTAAATTAGAGTTGTCAGTGCTGTGATGTCACAGGGAGGCGAAAATTGGGCCTCTCTCAGATGTGATGTCACAGAGAGAGGCGTAATGGATCTGTGAGTGCTGTGGTGTCACCGAGAGGCATAAATTAGAGTTGTCAGTGCAGTGATGTCACGGAGAGGAGAAACTGGGTCCCTCATTGGTGTGATGTCACAGATAGAGGAAACCTGAGTCTGCCACTGCAGTGATGTCACGGAGAGGGGAAAACTGGGGCTATCACAGCTGTGGAGTCTCAGAGAAATTATCACAGGTGCTATGACTTGTCTGTTGCCACAAAGGAGATGGAATTGGGGTTGTCATGGCTATGATATCACAGAGAGGTTTTAATCGGTTCTGTCTCTTCTGTGATGTCACGGAGAGGGGAATTACGGGTCTGTCACTGCTGTGGTGTTCCTTTGGGGCTGAAATTAAGGCTGCCGTGGCTGTGATGTCACAGATAGAGGAAACCTGAGTCTGTCCCTGCTGTGGTGTCACAGAGAGGGGAAAACTGGGGCTGATCACTGTTGTGCAGTGAAAGTTACACAGGTGCTATGACTTGTCTGTTGCCACACAGGGAATGGAATTGGCGTTGTTAGGGCTGTGGTATCACAGAGAGATTTAAATTGGTTCTGTCATGACTGTGATGTCCCAGAGAGGGGAATAATGCGTCTGTCACCACTGTGGTGTCGCAGAGAGGTGTAAACTGGACTTGTCATTGCAGTGATCTCACCGAGAGGAGAAAACTGAGGCTTTCACTGCTGTGGCTTATCAGAGGGGATGAATTCTGACTTGTCTTTGATATCATGTCACAGAGAGGAGAAAACTGGCACTATCACCGCTGTAAATGTTACAGATAAGTGTAAGTTGGGCTTGTTCAATCTGTGGGGTGACAGAAAGGGTGAAATTTGGCCTGTCAGTGCTGTGATGTCATAATGGGTGGAAAGTGCATCTTTGACTGCTGTGCTGTCACAGGCAGGCGTAAATTGGGGTTCCCACAGTTGTGATGTCACAGAGAGGGGAAAACTGGGGCTATCACAGCTGTGGAGTCTCAGAGAAAGTAACACAGGTGTTATGACTTGTCTGTTGCCACAAAGGAGATGGAATTGGGGTTGTCATGCCTATGGTATGTCAGAGAGGTTTTAATTGGTTCTGTCTGTTCTGGGATGTCACAGAGCGGGGAATAATGGGTCTGTCAGTGCTGTGGTGTTCCATCAGAGCTGAAATTACGGCTGCCATGGCCGTGATGTCACGATAGAGGAAACCTGAGTCTGTCCCTGCTGTGGTGTCACAGAGAGGGGAAAACTGGGGCTGATCACTGTTGTGCAGTGACAGAGAAATTTACAGAGGTGCTATGACTTGTCTGTTGCCACACAGGGAATAGAATTGGGGTTGTTCGGGCTGTGGTATCACAGAGAGTTTTAAATTGGTTCTGTCATGATTGTGATGTCCCAGAGAGGGGAATAATGCGTCTGTCACCACTGTGGTGTCACAGACAGGCGTAATTTAGAGTTGTCACTGCAGTAATGTCACAGAGACCTTGAACTGGGTCCCTCATTGGTGTGATGTCACACACAGAGAGGAGAATACTGAGGCTGCCGCTGCTCTGGTGTCACAGAGAGGAGTAGTTTTGGCCTGTCACTGCTGTGATGTCAGAGAGAGGGGAAAGCGGGTCTGTCACTGCTGCGGTGTTCCAAAGGGGATGAATTTGAGGCTGTCCTAAGTGTGATGTCACAGAGAGGGGAAAATTGAGGCAGCCACTACTGTGGTGTCACAGAGAGGCGTAAATTAGAGTTGTCAGTGCTGTGATGTCACAGGGAGGCGAAAATTGGGCCTCTCTCAGATGTGATGTCACAGAGAGAGGCGTAATGGATCTGTGAGTGCTGTGGTGTCACCGAGAGGCATAAATTAGAGTTGTCACTGCAGTGATGTCACGGAGAGGAGAAACTGGGTCCCTCATTGGTGTGATGTCACAGATAGAGGAAACCTGAGTCTGCCACTGCAGTGATGTCACGGAGAGGGGAAAACTGGGGCTATCACAGCTGTGGAGTCTCAGAGAAAGTAACACAGGTGTTATGACTTGTCTGTTGCCACAAAGGAGATGGAATTGGGGTTGTCATGCCTATGGTATGTCAGAGAGGTTTTAATTGGTTCTGTCTGTTCTGGGATGTCACAGAGCGGGGAATAATGGGTCTGTCAGTGCTGTGGTGTTCCATCAGAGCTGAAATTACGGCTGCCATGGCCGTGATGTCACGATAGAGGAAACCTGAGTCTGTCCCTGCTGTGGTGTCACAGAGAGGGGAAAACTGGGGCTGATCACTGTTGTGCAGTGACAGAGAAATTTACAGAGGTGCTATGACTTGTCTGTTGCCACACAGGGAATAGAATTGGGGTTGTTCGGGCTGTGGTATCACAGAGAGTTTTAAATTGGTTCTGTCATGATTGTGATGTCCCAGAGAGGGGAATAATGCGTCTGTCACCACTGTGGTGTCACAGACAGGCGTAATTTAGAGTTGTCACTGCAGTAATGTCACAGAGACCTTGAACTGGGTCCCTCATTGGTGTGATGTCACACACAGAGAGGAGAATACTGAGGCTGCCGCTGCTCTGGTGTCACAGAGAGGAGTAGTTTTGGCCTGTCACTGCTGTGATGTCAGAGAGAGGGGAAAGCGGGTCTGTCACTGCTGCGGTGTTCCAAAGGGGATGAATTTGAGGCTGTCCTAAGTGTGATGTCACAGAGAGGGGAAAATTGAGGCAGCCACTACTGTGGTGTCACAGAGAGGCGTAAATTAGAGTTGTCAGTGCTGTGATGTCACAGGGAGGCGAAAATTGGGCCTCTCTCAGATGTGATGTCACAGAGAG
Source organism: Cyanistes caeruleus (assembly GCF_971803275.1). Taxonomy (NCBI): domain Eukaryota; kingdom Metazoa; phylum Chordata; class Aves; order Passeriformes; family Paridae; genus Cyanistes; species Cyanistes caeruleus. The sequence goes on along the minus strand of NW_028255913.1, from coordinate 640,705 downwards.
AGGCGTAATGGATCTGTGAGTGCTGTGGTGTCACCGAGAGGCATAAATTAGAGTTGTCACTGCAGTGATGTCACGGAGAGGAGAAACTGGGTCCCTCATTGGTGTGATGTCACAGATAGAGGAAACCTGAGTCTGCCACTGCAGTGATGTCACGGAGAGGGGAAAACTGGGGCTATCACAGCTGTGGAGTCTCAGAGAAAGTAACACAGGTGTTATGACTTGTCTGTTGCCACAAAGGAGATGGAATTGGGGTTGTCATGCCTATGGTATGTCAGAGAGGTTTTAATTGGTTCTGTCTGTTCTGGGATGTCACAGAGCGGGGAATAATGGGTCTGTCAGTGCTGTGGTGTTCCATCAGAGCTGAAATTACGGCTGCCATGGCCGTGATGTCACGATAGAGGAAACCTGAGTCTGTCCCTGCTGTGGTGTCACAGAGAGGGGAAAACTGGGGCTGATCACTGTTGTGCAGTGACAGAGAAATTTACAGAGGTGCTATGACTTGTCTGTTGCCACACAGGGAATAGAATTGGGGTTGTTCGGGCTGTGGTATCACAGAGAGTTTTAAATTGGTTCTGTCATGATTGTGATGTCCCAGAGAGGGGAATAATGCGTCTGTCACCACTGTGGTGTCACAGACAGGCGTAATTTAGAGTTGTCACTGCAGTAATGTCACAGAGACCTTGAACTGGGTCCCTCATTGGTGTGATGTCACACACAGAGAGGAGAATACTGAGGCTGCCGCTGCTCTGGTGTCACAGAGAGGAGTAGTTTTGGCCTGTCACTGCTGTGATGTCAGAGAGAGGGGAAAGCGGGTCTGTCACTGCTGCGGTGTTCCAAAGGGGATGAATTTGAGGCTGTCCTAAGTGTGATGTCACAGAGAGGGGAAAATTGAGGCAGCCACTACTGTGGTGTCACAGAGAGGCGTAAATTAGAGTTGTCAGTGCTGTGATGTCACAGGGAGGCGAAAATTGGGCCTCTCTCAGATGTGATGTCACAGAGAGAGGCGTAATGGATCTGTGAGTGCTGTGGTGTCACCGAGAGGCATAAATTAGAGTTGTCAGTGCAGTGATGTCACGGAGAGGAGAAACTGGGTCCCTCATTGGTGTGATGTCACAGATAGAGGAAACCTGAGTCTGCCACTGCAGTGATGTCACGGAGAGGGGAAAACTGGGGCTATCCCAGCTGTGGAGTCTCAGAGAAATTATCACAGGTGCTATGACTTGTCTGTTGCCACAAAGGAGATGGAATTGGGGTTGTCATGGCTATGATATCACAGAGAGGTTTTAATCGGTTCTGTCTCTTCTGTGATGTCACGGAGAGGGGAATTATGGGTCTGTCACTGCTGTGGTGTTCCTTTGGGGCTGAAATTCAGGCTGCCGTGGCTGTGATGTCACAGATAGAGGAAACCTGAGTCTGTCCCTGCTGTGGTGTCACAGAGAGGGGAAAACTGGGGCTGATCACAGTTGTGCAGTGAAAGTTACACAGGTGCTATGACTTTTCTGTTGCCACACAGGGAATGGAATTGGGGTTGTTCGGGCTGTGGTATCACAGAGAGATTTAAATTGGTTCTGTCATGACTGTGATGTCCCAGAGAGGGGAATAATGCGTCTGTCACCACTGTGGTGTCGCAGAGAGGTGTAAACTGGACTTGTCATTGCAGTGATCTCACCGAGAGGAGAAAACTGAGGCTTTCACTGCTGTGGCTTATCAGAGGGGATGAATTCTGACTTGTCTTTGATATCATGTCACAGAGAGGAGAAAACTGGCACTATCACCGCTGTAAATGTTACAGATAAGTGTAAGTTGGGCTTGTTCAATCTGTGGGGTGACAGAAAGGGTGAAATTTGGCCTGTCAGTGCTGTGATGTCATAATGGGTGGAAAGTGCATCTTTGACTGCTGTGCTGTCACAGGCAGGCGTAAATTGGGGTTCCCACAGTTGTGATGTCACAGAGAGGGGAAAACTGGGGCTATCACAGCTGTGGAGTCTCAGAGAAAGTAACACAGGTGTTATGACTTGTCTGTTGCCACAAAGGAGATGGAATTGGGGTTGTCATGCCTATGGTATGTCAGAGAGGTTTTAATTGGTTCTGTCTGTTCTGGGATGTCACAGAGCGGGGAATAATGGGTCTGTCAGTGCTGTGGTGTTCCATCAGAGCTGAAATTACGGCTGCCATGGCTGTGATGTCACGATAGAGGAAACCTGAGTCTGTCCCTGCTGTGGTGTCACAGAGAGGGGAAAACTGGGGCTGATCACTGTTGTGCAGTGACAGAGAAATTTACAGAGGTGCTATGACTTGTCTGTTGCCACACAGGGAATGGAATTGGGGTTGTTCGGGCTGTGGTATCACAGAGAGTTTTAAATTGGTTCTGTCATGATTGTGATGTCCCAGAGAGGGGAATAATGCATCTGTCACCACTGTGGTGTCACAGACAGGCGTAATTTAGAGTTGTCACTGCAGTAATGTCACAGAGACCTTGAACTGGGTCCCTCATTGGTGTGATGTCACACACAGAGAGGAGAATACTGAGGCTGCCGCTGCTCTGGTGTCACAGAGAGGAGTAGTTTTGGCCTGTCACTGCTGTGATGTCAGAGAGAGGGGAAAGCGGGTCTGTCACTGCTGCGGTGTTCCAAAGGGGATGAATTTGAGGCTGTCCTAAGTGTGATGTCACAGAGAGGGGAAAATTGAGGCAGCCACTACTGTGGTGTCACAGAGATGCGTAAATTAGCGTTGTCAGTGCTGTGATGTCACAGGGAGGCGAAAATTGGGCCTCTCTCAGATGTGATGTCACAGAGAGAGGCGTAATGGATCTGTGAGTGCTGTGGTGTCACCGAGAGGCATAAATTAGAGTTGTCAGTGCAGTGATGTCACGGAGAGGAGAAACTGGGTCCCTCATTGGTGTGATGTCAGAGATAGAGGAAACCTGAGTCTGCCACTGCAGTGATGTCACGGAGAGGGGAAAACTGGGGCTATCCCAGCTGTGGAGTCTCAGAGAAATTATCACAGGTGCTATGACTTGTCTGTTGCCACAAAGGAGATGGAATTGGGGTTGTCATGGCTATGATATCACAGAGAGGTTTTAATCGGTTCTGTCTCTTCTGTGATGTCACGGAGAGGGGAATTACGGGTCTGTCACTGCTGTGGTGTTCCTTTGGGGCTGAAATTAAGGCTGCCGTGGCTGTGATGTCACAGATAGAGGAAACCTGAGTCTGTCCCTGCTGTGGTGTCACAGAGAGGGGAAAACTGGGGCTGATCACTGTTGTGCAGTGAAAGTTACACAGGTGCTATGACTTGTCTGTTGCCACACAGGGAATGGAATTGGGGTTGTTCGGGCTGCGGTATCACAGAGAGATTTAAATTGGTTCTGTCATGACTGTGATGTCCCAGAGAGGGGAATAATGCGTCTGTCACCACTGTGGTGTCGCAGAGAGGTGTAAACTGGACTTGTCATTGCAGTGATCTCACCGAGAGGAGAAAACTGAGGCTTTCACTGCTGTGGCTTATCAGAGGGGATGAATTCTGACTTGTCTTTGATATCATGTCACAGAGAGGAGAAAACTGGCACTATCACCGCTGTAAATGTTACAGATAGGTGTAAGTTGGGCTTGTTCAATCTGTGGGGTGACAGAAAGGGTGAAATTTGGCCTGTCAGTGCTGTGATGTCATAATGGGTGGAAAGTGCATCTTTGACTGCTGTGCTGTCACAGGCAGGCGTAAATTGGGGTTCCCACAGTTGTGATGTCACAGAGAGGGGAAAACTGGGGCTATCACAGCTGTGGAGTCTCAGAGAAAGTAACACAGGTGTTATGACTTGTCTGTTGCCACAAAGGAGATGGAATTGGGGTTGTCATGCCTATGGTATGTCAGAGAGGTTTTAATTGGTTCTGTCTGTTCTGGGATGTCACAGAGCGGGGAATAATGGGTCTGTCAGTGCTGTGGTGTTCCATCAGAGCTGAAATTAAGGCTGCCATGGCTGTGATGTCACGATAGAGGAAACCTGAGTCTGTCCCTGCTGTGGTGTCACAGAGAGGGGAAAACTGGGGCTGATCACTGTTGTGCAGTGACAGAGAAATTTACAGAGGTGCTATGACTTGTCTGTTGCCACACAGGGAATAGAATTGGGGTTGTTCGGGCTGTGGTATCACAGAGAGTTTTAAATTGGTTCTGTCATGATTGTGATGTCCCAGAGAGGGGAATAATGCGTCTGTCACCACTGTGGTGTCACAGACAGGCGTAATTTAGAGTTGTCACTGCAGTAATGTCACAGAGACCTTGAACTGGGTCCCTCATTGGTGTGATGTCACACACAGAGAGGAGAATACTGAGGCTGCCGCTGCTCTGGTGTCACAGAGAGGAGTAGTTTTGGCCTGTCACTGCTGTGATGTCAGAGAGAGGGGAAAGCGGGTCTGTCACTGCTGCGGTGTTCCAAAGGGGATGAATTTGAGGCTGTCCTAAGTGTGATGTCACAGAGAGGGGAAAATTGAGGCAGCCACTACTGTGGTGTCACAGAGAGGCGTAAATTAGAGTTGTCAGTGCTGTGATGTCAGAGGGAGGCGAAAATTGGGCCTCTCTCAGATGTGATGTCACAGAGAGAGGCGTAATGGATGTGTGAGTGCTGTGGTGTCACCGAGAGGCATAAATTAGAGTTGTCAGTGCAGTGATGTCACGGAGAGGAGAAACTGGGTCCCTCATTGGTGTGATGTCAGAGATAGAGGAAACCTGAGTCTGCCACTGCACTGATGTCTCGGAGAATGGAAAACTGGGGCTATCCCAGCTGTGGAGTCTCAGAGAAATTATCACAGGTGCTATGACTTGTCTGTTGCCACAAAGGAGATGGAATTGGGGTTGTCATGGCTATGATATCACAGAGAGGTTTTAATCGGTTCTGTCTCTTCTGTGATGTCACGGAGAGGGGAATTACGGGTCTGTCACTGCTGTGGTGTTCCTTTGGGGCTGAAATTAAGGCTGCCGTGGCTGTGATGTCACAGATAGAGGAAACCTGAGTCTGTCCCTGCTGTGGTGTCACAGAGAGGGGAAAACTGGGGCTGATCACTGTTGTGCAGTGAAAGTTACACAGGTGCTATGACTTGTCTGTTGCCACACAGGGAATGGAATTGGCGTTGTTAGGGCTGTGGTATCACAGAGAGATTTAAATTGGTTCTGTCATGACTGTGATGTCCCAGAGAGGGGAATAATGCGTCTGTCACCACTGTGGTGTCGCAGAGAGGTGTAAACTGGACTTGTCATTGCAGTGATCTCACCGAGAGGAGAAAACTGAGGCTTTCACTGCTGTGGCTTATCAGAGGGGATGAATTCTGACTTGTCTTTGATATCATGTCACAGAGAGGAGAAAACTGGCACTATCACCGCTGTAAATGTTACAGATAAGTGTAAGTTGGGCTTGTTCAATCTGTGGGGTGACAGAAAGGGTGAAATTTGGCCTGTCATTGCTGTGATGTCATAATGGGTGGAAAGTGCATCTTTGACTGCTGTGCTGTCACAGGCAGGCGTAAATTGGGGTTCCCACAGTTGTGATGTCACAGAGAGGGGAAAATTGGAGCTATCACAGCTGTGGAGTCTCAGAGAAAGTAACACAGGTGTTATGACTTGTCTGTTGCCACAAAGGAGATGGAATTGGGGTTGTCATGCCTATGGTATGTCAGAGAGGTTTTAATTGGTTCTGTCTGTTCTGGGATGTCACAGAGCGGGGAATAATGGGTCTGTCAGTGCTGTGGTGTTCCATCAGAGCTGAAATTAAGGCTGCCATGGCTGTGATGTCACGATAGAGGAAACCTGAGTCTGTCCCTGCTGTGGTGTCACAGAGAGGGGAAAACTGGGCCTGATCACTGTTGTGCAGTGACAGAGAAATTTACAGAGGTGCTATGACTTGTCTGTTGCCACACAGGGAATAGAATTGGGGTTGTTCGGGCTGTGGTATCACAGAGAGTTTTAAATTGGTTCTGTCATGATTGTGATGTCCCAGAGAGGGGAATAATGCGTCTGTCACCACTGTGGTGTCACAGACAGGCGTAATTTAGAGTTGTCACTGCAGTAATGTCACAGAGACCTTGAGCTGGGTCCCTCATTGGTGTGATGTCACACACAGAGAGGAGAATACTGAGGCTGCCGCTGCTCTGGTGTCACAGAGAGGAGTAGTTTTGGCCTGTCACTGCTGTGATGTCAGAGAGAGGGGAAAGCGGGTCTGTCACTGCTGCGGTGTTCCAAAGGGGATGAATTTGAGGCTGTCCTAAGTGTGATGTCACAGAGAGGGGAAAATTGAGGCAGCCACTACTGTGGTGTCACAGAGAGGCGTAAATTAGAGTTGTCAGTGCTGTGATGTCACAGGGAGGCGAAAATTGGGCCTCTCTCAGATGTGATGTCACAGAGAGAGGCGTAATGGATCTGTGAGTGCTGTGGTGTCACCGAGAGGCATAAATTAGAGTTGTCAGTGCAGTGATGTCACGGAGAGGAGAAACTGGGTCCCTCATTGGTGTGATGTCACAGATAGAGGAAACCTGAGTCTGCCACTGCAGTGATGTCACGGAGAGGGGAAAACTGGGGCTATCCCAGCTGTGGAGTCTCAGAGAAATTATCACAGGTGCTATGACTTGTCTGTTGCCACAAAGGAGATGGAATTGGGGTTGTCATGGCTATGATATCACAGAGAGGTTTTAATCGGTTCTGTCTCTTCTGTGATGTCACGGAGAGGGGAATTACGGGTCTGTCACTGCTGTGGTGTTCCTTTGGGGCTGAAATTAAGGCTGCCGTGGCTGTGATGTCACAGATAGAGGAAACCTGAGTCTGTCCCTGCTGTGGTGTCACAGAGAGGGGAAAACTGGGGCTGATCACTGTTGTGCAGTGAAAGTTACACAGGTGCTATGACTTGTCTGTTGCCACACAGGGAATGGAATTGGGGTTGTTAGGGCTGTGGTATCACAGAGAGATTTAAATTGGTTCTGTCATGACTGTGATGTCCCAGAGAGGGGAATAATGCGTCTGTCACCACTGTGGTGTCACAGAGAGGTGTAAACTGGACTTGTCATTGCAGTGATCTCACCGAGAGGAGAAAACTGAGGCTTTCACTGCTGTGGCTTATCAGAGGGGACGAATTCTGACTTGTCTTTGATATCATGTCACAGAGAGGAGAAAACTGGCACTATCACCGCTGTAAATGTTACAGATAAGTGTAAGTTGGGCTTGTTCAATCTGTGGGGTGACAGAAAGGGTGAAATTTGGCCTGTCAGTGCTGTGATGTCATAATGGGTGGAAAGTGCATCTTTGACTGCTGTGCTGTCACAGGCAGGCGTAAATTGGGGTTCCCACAGTTGTGATGTCACAGAGAGGGGAAAACTGGGGCTATCACAGCTGTGGAGTCTCAGAGAAAGTAACACAGGTGTTATGACTTGTCTGTTGCCACAAAGGAGATGGAATTGGGGTTGTCATGCCTATGGTATGTCAGAGAGGTTTTAATTGGTTCTGTCTGTTCTGGGATGTCACAGAGCGGGGAATAATGGGTCTGTCAGTGCTGTGGTGTTCCATCAGAGCTGAAATTAAGGCTGCCATGGCTGTGATGTCACGATAGAGGAAACCTGAGTCTGTCCCTGCTGTGGTGTCACAGAGAGGGGAAAACTGGGGCTGATCACTGTTGTGCAGTGACAGAGAAATTTACAGAGGTGCTATGACTTGTCTGTTGCCACACAGGGAATAGAATTGGGGTTGTTCGGGCTGTGGTATCACAGAGAGTTTTAAATTGGTTCTGTCATGATTGTGATGTCCCAGAGAGGGGAATAATGCATCTGTCACCACTGTGGTGTCACAGACAGGCGTAATTTAGAGTTGTCACTGCAGTAATGTCACAGAGACCTTGAACTGGGTCCCTCATTGGTGTGATGTCACACACAGAGAGGAGAATACTGAGGCTGCCGCTGCTCTGGTGTCACAGAGAGGAGTAGTTTTGGCCTGTCACTGCTGTGATGTCAGAGAGAGGGGAAAGCGGGTCTGTCACTGCTGCGGTGTTCCAAAGGGGATGAATTTGAGGCTGTCCTAAGTGTGATGTCACAGAGAGGGGAAAATTGAGGCAGCCACTACTGTGGTGTCACAGAGAGGCGTAAATTAGAGTTGTCAGTGCTGTGATGTCACAGGGAGGCGAAAATTGGGCCTCTCTCAGATGTGATGTCACAGAGAGAGGCGTAATGGATCTGTGAGTGCTGTGGTGTCACCGAGAGGCATAAATTAGAGTTGTCAGTGCAGTGATGTCACGGAGAGGAGAAACTGGGTCCCTCATTGGTGTGATGTCACAGATAGAGGAAACCTGAGTCTGCCACTGCAGTGATGTCACGGAGAGGGGAAAACTGGGGCTATCACAGCTGTGGAGTCTCAGAGAAATTATCACAGGTGCTATGACTTGTCTGTTGCCACAAAGGAGATGGAATTGGGGTTGTCATGGCTATGATATCACAGAGAGGTTTTAATTGGTTCTGTCTCTTCTGTGATGTCACGGAGAGGGGAATTATGGGTCTGTCACTGCTGTGGTGTTCCTTTGGGGCTGAAATTAAGGCTGCCGTGGCTGTGATGTCACAGATAGAGGAAACCTGAGTCTGTCCCTGCTGTGGTGTCACAGAGAGGGGAAAACTGGGGCTGATCACTGTTGTGCAGTGAAAGTTACACAGGTGCTATGACTTGTCTGTTGCCACACAGGGAATGGAATTGGGGTTGTTAGGGCTGTGGTATCACAGAGAGATTTAAATTGGTTCTGTCATGACTGTGATGTCCCAGAGAGGGGAATAATGCGTCTGTCACCACTGTGGTGTCACAGAGAGGTGTAAACTGGACTTGTCATTGCAGTGATCTCACCGAGAGGAGAAAACTGAGGCTTTCACTGCTGTGGCTTATCAGAGGGGACGAATTCTGACTTGTCTTTGATATCATGTCACAGAGAGGAGAAAACTGGCACTATCACCGCTGTAAATGTTACAGATAAGTGTAAGTTGGGCTTGTTCAATCTGTGGGGTGACAGAAAGGGTGAAATTTGGCCTGTCAGTGCTGTGATGTCATAATGGGTGGAAAGTGCATCTTTGACTGCTGTGCTGTCACAGGCAGGCGTAAATTGGGGTTCCCACAGTTGTGATGTCACAGAGAGGGGAAAACTGGGGCTATCACAGCTGTGGAGTCTCAGAGAAAGTAACACAGGTGTTATGACTTGTCTGTTGCCACAAAGGAGATGGAATTGGGGTTGTCATGCCTATGGTATGTCAGAGAGGTTTTAATTGGTTCTGTCTGTTCTGGGATGTCACAGAGCGGGGAATAATGGGTCTGTCAGTGCTGTGGTGTTCCATCAGAGCTGAAATTAAGGCTGCCATGGCTGTGATGTCACGATAGAGGAAACCTGAGTCTGTCCCTGCTGTGGTGTCACAGAGAGGGGAAAACTGGGGCTGATCACTGTTGTGCAGTGACAGAGAAATTTACAGAGGTGCTATGACTTGTCTGTTGCCACACAGGGAATAGAATTGGGGTTGTTCGGGCTGTGGTATCACAGAGAGTTTTAAATTGGTTCTGTCATGATTGTGATGTCCCAGAGAGGGGAATAATGCGTCTGTCACCACTGTGGTGTCACAGACAGGCGTAATTTAGAGTTGTCACTGCAGTAATGTCACAGAGACCTTGAACTGGGTCCCTCATTGGTGTGATGTCACACACAGAGAGGAGAATACTGAGGCTGCCGCTGCTCTGGTGTCACAGAGAGGAGTAGTTTTGGCCTGTCACTGCTGTGATGTCAGAGAGAGGGGAAAGCGGGTCTGTCACTGCTGCGGTGTTCCAAAGGGGATGAATTTGAGGCTGTCCTAAGTGTGATGTCACAGAGAGGGGAAAATTGAGGCAGCCACTACTGTGGTGTCACAGAGAGGCGTAAATTAGAGTTGTCAGTGCTGTGATGTCACAGGGAGGCGAAAATTGGGCCTCTCTCAGATGTGATGTCACAGAGAGAGGCGTAATGGATCTGTGAGTGCTGTGGTGTCAGCGAGAGGCATAAATTAGAGTTGTCAGTGCAGTGATGTCACGGAGAGGAGAAACTGGGTCCCTCATTGGTGTGATGTCACAGATAGAGGAAACCTGAGTCTGCCACTGCAGTGATGTCACGGAGAGGGGAAAACTGGGGCTATCCCAGCTGTGGAGTCTCAGAGAAATTATCACAGGTGCTATGACTTGTCTGTTGCCACAAAGGAGATGGAATTGGGGTTGTCATGGCTATGATATCACAGAGAGGTTTTAATCGGTTCTGTCTCTTCTGTGATGTCACGGAGAGGGGAATTACGGGTCTGTCACTGCTGTGGTGTTCCTTTGGGGCTGAAATTCAGGCTGCCGTGGCTGTGATGTCACAGATAGAGGAAACCTGAGTCTGTCCCTGCTGTGGTGTCACAGAGAGGGGAAAACTGGGGCTGATCACTGTTGTGCAGTGAAAGTTACACAGGTGCTATGACTTGTCTGTTGCCACACAGGGAATGGAATTGGGGTTGTTAGGGCTGTGGTATCACAGAGAGATTTAAATTGGTTCTGTCATGACTGTGATGTCCCAGAGAGGGGAATAATGCGTCTGTCACCACTGTGGTGTCGCAGAGAGGTGTAAACTGGACTTGTCATTGCAGTGATCTCACCGAGAAAAGAAAACTGAGGCTTTCACTGCTGTGGCTTATCAGAGGGGATGAATTCTGACTTGTCTTTGATATCATGTCACAGAGAGGAGAAAACTGGCACTATCACCGCTGTAAATGTTACAGATAAGTGTAAGTTGGGCTTGTTCAATCTGTGGGGTGACAGAAAGGGTGAAATTTGGCCTGTCAGTGCTGTGATGTCATAATGGGTGGAAAGTGCATCTTTGACTGCTGTGCTGTCACAGGCAGGCGTAAATTGGGGTTCCCACAGTTGTGATGTCACAGAGAGGGGAGAATTGGGGCTATCACAGCTGTGGAGTCTCAGAGAAAGTAACACAGGTGTTATGACTTGTCTGTTGCCACAAAGGAGATGGAATTGGGGTTGTCATGCCTATGGTATGTCAGAGAGGTTTTAATTGGTTCTGTCTGTTCTGGGATGTCACAGAGCGGGGAATAATGGGTCTGTCAGTGCTGTGGTGTTCCATCAGAGCTGAAATTAAGGCTGCCATGGCTGTGATGTCACGATAGAGGAAACCTGAGTCTGTCCCTGCTGTGGTGTCACAGAGAGGGGAAAACTGGGGCTGATCACTGTTGTGCAGTGACAGAGAAATTTACAGAGGTGCTATGACTTGTCTGTTGCCACACAGGGAATAGAATTGGGGTTGTTCGGGCTGTGGTATCACAGAGAGTTTTAAATTGGTTCTGTCATGATTGTGATGTCCCAGAGAGGGGAATAATGCGTCTGTCACCACTGTGGTGTCACAGACAGGCGTAATTTAGAGTTGTCACTGCAGTAATGTCACAGAGACCTTGAACTGGGTCCCTCATTGGTGTGATGTCACACACAGAGAGGAGAATACTGAGGCTGCCGCTGCTCTGGTGTCACAGTGAGGAGTAGTTTTGGCCTGTCACTGCTGTGATGTCAGAGAGAGGGGAAAGCGGGTCTGTCACTGCTGCGGTGTTCCAAAGGGGATGAATTTGAGGCTGTCCTAAGTGTGATGTCACAGAGAGGGGAAAATTGAGGCAGCCACTACTGTGGTGTCACAGAGAGGCGTAAATTAGAGTTGTCAGTGCTGTGATGTCACAGGGAGGCGAAAATTGGGCCTCTCTCAGATGTGATGTCACAGAGAGAGGCGTAATGGATGTGTGAGTGCTGTGGTGTCAGCGAGAGGCATAAATTAGAGTTGTCAGTGCAGTGATGTCACGGAGAGGAGAAACTGGGTCCCTCATTGGTGTGATGTCAGAGATAGAGGAAACCTGAGTCTGCCACTGCAGTGATGTCACGGAGAGGGGAAAACTGGGGCTATCACAGCTGTGGAGTCTCAGAGAAATTATCACAGGTGCTATGACTTGTCTGTTGCCACAAAGGAGATGGAATTGGGGTTGTCATGGCTATGATATCACAGAGAGGTTTTAATCGGTTCTGTCTCTTCTGTGATGTCACGGAGAGGGGAATTACGGGTCTGTCACTGCTGTGGTGTTCCTTTGGGGCTGAAATTAAGGCTGCCGTGGCTGTGATGTCACAGATAGAGGAAACCTGAGTCTGTCCCTGCTGTGGTGTCACAGAGAGGGGAAAACTGGGGCTGATCACTGTTGTGCAGTGAAAGTTACACAGGTGCTATGACTTGTCTGTTGCCACACAGGGAATGGAATTGGGGTTGTTAGGGCTGTGGTATCACAGAGAGATTTAAATTGGTTCTGTCATGACTGTGATGTCCCAGAGAGGGGAATAATGCGTCTGTCACCACTGTGGTGTCGCAGAGAGGTGTAAACTGGACTTGTCATTGCAGTGATCTCACCGAGAGGAGAAAACTGAGGCTTTCACTGCTGTGGCTTATCAGAGGGGATGAATTCTGACTTGTCTTTGATATCATGTCACAGAGAGGAGAAAACTGGCACTATCACCGCTGTAAATGTTACAGGTAAGTGTAAGTTGGGCTTGTTCAATCTGTGGGGTGACAGAAAGGGTGAAATTTGGCCTGTCAGTGCTGTGATGTCATAATGGGTGGAAAGTGCATCTTTGACTGCTGTGCTGTCACAGGCAGGCGTAAATTGGGGTTCCCACAGTTGTGATGTCACAGAGAGGGGAGAATTGGGGCTATCACAGCTGTGGAGTCTCAGAGAAAGTAACACAGGTGTTATGACTTGTCTGTTGCCACAAAGGAGATGGAATTGGGGTTGTCATGCCTATGGTATGTCAGAGAGGTTTTAATTGGTTCTGTCTGTTCTGGGATGTCACAGAGCGGGGAATAATGGGTCTGTCAGTGCTGTGGTGTTCCATCAGTGCTGAAATTAAGGCTGCCATGGCTGTGATGTCACGATAGAGGAAACCTGAGTCTGTCCCTGCTGTGGTGTCACAGAGAGGGGAAAACTGGGGCTGATCACTGTTGTGCAGTGACAGAGAAATTTACAGAGGTGCTATGACTTGTCTGTTGCCACACAGGGAATGGAATTGGGGTTGTTCGGGCTGTGGTATCACAGAGAGTTTTAAATTGGTTCTGTCATGATTGTGATGTCTCAGAGAGGGGAATAATGCGTCTGTCACCACTGTGGTGTCACAGACAGGCGTAATTTAGAGTTGTCACTGCAGTAATGTCACAGAGACCTTGAACTGGGTCCCTCATTGGTGTGATGTCACACACAGAGAGGAGAATACTGAGGCTGCCGCTGCTCTGGTGTCACAGTGAGGAGTAGTTTTGGCCTGTCACTGCTGTGATGTCAGAGAGAGGGGAAAGCGGGTCTGTCACTGCTGCGGTGTTCCAAAGGGGATGAATTTGAGGCTGTCCTAAGTGTGATGTCACAGAGAGGGGAAAATTGAGGCAGCCACTACTGTGGTGTCACAGAGAGGCGTAAATTAGACTTGTCAGTGCTGTGATGTCACAGGGAGGCGAAAATTGGGCCTCTCTCAGATGTGATGTCACAGAGAGAGGCGTAATGGATTTGTGAGTGCTGTGGTGTCACCGAGAGGCATAAATTAGAGTTGTCAGTGCAGTGATGTCACGGAGAGGAGAAACTGGGTCCCTCATTGGTGTGATGTCACAGATAGAGGAAACCTGAGTCTGCCACTGCAGTGATGTCACGGAGAGGGGAAAACTGGGGCTATCCCAGCTGTGGAGTCTCAGAGAAATTATCACAGGTGCTATGACTTGTCTGTTGCCACAAAGGAGATGGAATTGGGGTTGTCATGGCTATGATATCACAGAGAGGTTTTAATTGGTTCTGTCTCTTCTGTGATGTCACGGAGAGGGGAATAATGGGTCTGTCACTGCTGTGGTGTTCCTTTGGGGCTGAAATTAAGGCTGCCGTGGCTGTGATGTCACAGATAGAGGAAACCTGAGTCTGTCCCTGCTGTGGTGTCACAGAGAGGGGAAAACTGGGGCTGATCACTGTTGTGCAGTGAAAGTTACACAGGTGCTATGACTTGTCTGTTGCCACACAGGGAATGGAATTGGGGTTGTTAGGGCTGTGGTATCACAGAGAGATTTAAATTGGTTCTGTCATGACTGTGATGTCCCAGAGAGGGGAATAATGCGTCTGTCACCACTGTGGTGTCGCAGAGAGGTGTAAACTGGACTTGTCATTGCAGTGATCTCACCGAGAGGAGAAAACTGAGGCTTTCACTGCTGTGGCTTATCAGAGGGGATGAATTCTGACTTGTCTTTGATATCATGTCACAGAGAGGAGAAAACTGGCACTATCACCGCTGTAAATGTTACAGGTAAGTGTAAGTTGGGCTTGTTCAATCTGTGGGGTGACAGAAAGGGTGAAATTTGGCCTGTCAGTGCTGTGATGTCATAATGGGTGGAAAGTGCATCTTTGACTGCTGTGCTGTCACAGGCAGGCGTAAATTGGGGTTCCCACAGTTGTGATGTCACAGAGAGGGGAGAATTGGGGCTATCACAGCTGTGGAGTCTCAGAGAAAGTAACACAGGTGTTATGACTTGTCTGTTGCCACAAAGGAGATGGAATTGGGGTTGTCATGCCTATGGTATGTCAGAGAGGTTTTAATTGGTTCTGTCTGTTCTGGGATGTCACAGAGCGGGGAATAATGGGTCTGTCAGTGCTGTGGTGTTCCATCAGAGCTGAAATTAAGGCTGCCATGGCTGTGATGTCACGATAGAGGAAACCTGAGTCTGTCCCTGCTGTGGTGTCACAGAGAGGGGAAAACTGGGGCTGATCACTGTTGTGCAGTGACAGAGAAATTTACAGAGGTGCTATGACTTGTCTGTTGCCACACAGGGAATAGAATTGGGGTTGTTCGGGCTGTGGTATCACAGAGAGTTTTAAATTGGTTCTGTCATGATTGTGATGTCCCAGAGAGGGGAATAATGCGTCTGTCACCACTGTGGTGTCACAGACAGGCGTAATTTAGAGTTGTCACTGCAGTAATGTCACAGAGACCTTGAACTGGGTCCCTCATTGGTGTGATGTCACACACAGAGAGGAGAATACTGAGGCTGCCGCTGCTCTGGTGTCACAGAGAGGAGTAGTTTTGGCCTGTCACTGCTGTGATGTCAGAGAGAGGGGAAAGCGGGTCTGTCACTGCTGCGGTGTTCCAAAGGGGATGAATTTGAGGCTGTCCTAAGTGTGATGTCACAGAGAGGGGAAAATTGAGGCAGCCACTACTGTGGTGTCACAGAGAGGCGTAAATTAGAGTTGTCAGTGCTGTGATGTCACAGGGAGGCGAAAATTGGGCCTCTCTCAGATGTGATGTCACAGAGAGAGGCGTAATGGATCTGTGAGTGCTGTGGTGTCAGCGAGAGGCATAAATTAGAGTTGTCAGTGCAGTGATGTCACGGAGAGGAGAAACTGGGTCCCTCATTGGTGTGATGTCACAGATAGAGGAAACCTGAGTCTGCCACTGCAGTGATGTCACGGAGAGGGGAAAACTGGGGCTATCCCAGCTGTGGAGTCTCAGAGAAATTATCACAGGTGCTATGACTTGTCTGTTGCCACAAAGGAGATGGAATTGGGGTTGTCATGGCTATGATATCACAGAGAGGTTTTAATCGGTTCTGTCTCTTCTGTGATGTCACGGAGAGGGGAATTACGGGTCTGTCACTGCTGTGGTGTTCCTTTGGGGCTGAAATTAAGGCTGCCGTGGCTGTGATGTCACAGATAGAGGAAACCTGAGTCTGTCCCTGCTGTGGTGTCACAGAGAGGGGAAAACTGGGGCTGATCACTGTTGTGCAGTGAAAGTTACACAGGTGCTATGACTTGTCTGTTGCCACACAGGGAATGGAATTGGGGTTGTTCGGGCTGTGGTATCACAGAGAGATTTAAATTGGTTCTGTCATGACTGTGATGTCCCAGAGAGGGGAATAATGCGTCTGTCACCACTGTGGTGTCGCAGAGAGGTGTAAACTGGACTTGTCATTGCAGTGATCTCACCGAGAGGAGAAAACTGAGGCTTTCACTGCTGTGGCTTATCAGAGGGGATGAATTCTGACTTGTCTTTGATATCATGTCACAGAGAGGAGAAAACTGGCACTATCACCGCTGTAAATGTTACAGATAAGTGTAAGTTGGGCTTGTTCAATCTGTGGGGTGACAGAAAGGGTGAAATTTGGCCTGTCAGTGCTGTGATGTCATAATGGGTGGAAAGTGCATCTTTGACTGCTGTGCTGTCACAGGCAGGCGTAAATTGGGGTTCCCACAGTTGTGATGTCACAGAGAGGGGAAAACTGGGGCTATCACAGCTGTGGAGTCTCAGAGAAAGTAACACAGGTGTTATGACTTGTCTGTTGCCACAAAGGAGATGGAATTGGGGTTGTCATGCCTATGGTATGTCAGAGAGGTTTTAATTGGTTCTGTCTGTTCTGGGATGTCACAGAGCGGGGAATAATGGGTCTGTCAGTGCTGTGGTGTTCCATCAGAGCTGAAATTAAGACTGCCATGGCTGTGATGTCACGATAGAGGAAACCTGAGTCTGTCCCTGCTGTGGTGTCACAGAGAGGGGAAAACTGGGGCTGATCACTGTTGTGCAGTGACAGAGAAATTTACAGAGGTGCTATGACTTGTCTGTTGCCACACAGGGAATAGAATTGGGGTTGTTCGGGCTGTGGTATCACAGAGAGTTTTAAATTGGTTCTGTCATGATTGTGATGTCCCAGAGAGGGGAATAATGCGTCTGTCACCACTGTGGTGTCACAGACAGGCGTAATTTAGAGTTGTCACTGCAGTAATGTCACAGAGACCTTGAACTGGGTCCCTCATTGGTGTGATGTCACACACAGAGAGGAGAATACTGAGGCTGCCGCTGCTCTGGTGTCACAGAGAGGAGTAGTTTTGGCCTGTCACTGCTGTGATGTCAGAGAGAGGGGAAAGCGGGTCTGTCACTGCTGCGGTGTTCCAAAGGGGATGAATTTGAGGCTGTCCTAAGTGTGATGTCACAGAGAGGGGAAAATTGAGGCAGCCACTACTGTGGTGTCACAGAGAGGCGTAAATTAGAGTTGTCAGTGCTGTGATGTCACAGGGAGGCGAAAATTGGGCCTCTCTCAGATGTGATGTCACAGAGAGAGGCGTAATGGATCTGTGAGTGCTGTGGTGTCACCGAGAGGCATAAATTTGAGTTGTCAGTGCAGTGATGTCACGGAGAGGAGAAACTGGGTCCCTCATTGGTGTGATGTCACAGATAGAGGAAACCTGAGTCTGCCACTGCAGTGATGTCACAGAGAGGGGAAAACTGGGGCTATCACAGCTGTGGAGTCTCAGAGAAATTATCACAGGTGCTATGACTTGTCTGTTGCCACAAAGGAGATGGAATTGGGGTTGTCATGGCTATGATATCACAGAGAGGTTTTAATCGGTTCTGTCTCTTCTGTGATGTCACGGAGAGGGGAATTACGGGTCTGTCACTGCTGTGGTGTTCCTTTGGGGCTGAAATTAAGGCTGCCGTGGCTGTGATGTCACAGATAGAGGAAACCTGAGTCTGTCCCTGCTGTGGTGTCACAGAGAGGGGAAAACTGGGGCTGATCACTGTTGTGCAGTGAAAGTTACACAGGTGCTATGACTTGTCTGTTGCCACACAGGGAATGGAATTGGGGTTGTTAGGGCTGTGGTATCACAGAGAGATTTAAATTGGTTCTGTCATGACTGTGATGTCCCAGAGAGGGGAATAATGCGTCTGTCACCACTGTGGTGTCACAGAGAGGTGTAAACTGGACTTGTCATTGCAGTGATCTCACCGAGAGGAGAAAACTGAGGCTTTCACTGCTGTGGCTTGTCAGAGGGGACGAATTCTGACTTGTCTTTGATATCATGTCACAGAGAGGAGAAAACTGGCACTATCACCGCTGTAAATGTTACAGATAAGTGTAAGTTGGGCTTGTTCAATCTGTGGGGTGACAGAAAGGGTGAAATTTGGCCTGTCAGTGCTGTGATGTCATAATGGGTGGAAAGTGCATCTTTGACTGCTGTGCTGTCACAGGCAGGCGTAAATTGGGGTTCCCACAGTTGTGATGTCACAGAGAGGGGAAAACTGGGGCTATCACAGCTGTGGAGTCTCAGAGAAAGTAACACAGGTGTTATGACTTGTCTGTTGCCACAAAGGAGATGGAATTGGGGTTGTCATGCCTATGGTATGTCAGAGAGGTTTTAATTGGTTCTGTCTGTTCTGGGATGTCACAGAGCGGGGAATAATGGGTCTGTCAGTGCTGTGGTGTTCCATCAGAGCTGAAATTAAGGCTGCCATGGCTGTGATGTCACGATAGAGGAAACCTGAGTCTGTCCCTGCTGTGGTGTCACAGAGAGGGGAAAACTGGGGCTGATCACTGTTGTGCAGTGACAGAGAAATTTACAGAGGTGCTATGACTTGTCTGTTGCCACACAGGGAATAGAATTGGGGTTGTTCGGGCTGTGGTATCACAGAGAGTTTTAAATTGGTTCTGTCATGATTGTGATGTCCCAGAGAGGGGAATAATGCGTCTGTCAGCACTGTGGTGTCACAGACAGGCGTAATTTAGAGTTGTCACTGCAGTAATGTCACAGAGACCTTGAACTGGGTCCCTCATTGGTGTGATGTCACACACAGAGAGGAGAATACTGAGGCTGCCGCTGCTCTGGTGTCACAGAGAGGAGTAGTTTTGGCCTGTCACTGCTGTGATGTCAGAGAGAGGGGAAAGCGGGTCTGTCACTGCTGCGGTGTTCCAAAGGGGATGAATTTGAGGCTGTCCTAAGTGTGATGTCACAGAGAGGGGAAAATTGAGGCAGCCACTACTGTGGTGTCACAGAGAGGCGTAAATTAGAGTTGTCAGTGCTGTGATGTCACAGGGAGGCGAAAATTGGGCCTCTCTCAGATGTGATGTCACAGAGAGAGGCGTAATGGATCTGTGAGTGCTGTGGTGTCACCGAGAGGCATAAATTAGAGTTGTCAGTGCAGTGATGTCACGGAGAGGAGAAACTGGGTCCCTCATTGGTGTGATGTCAGAGATAGAGGAAACCTGAGTCTGCCACTGCAGTGATGTCACGGAGAGGGGAAAACTGGGGCTATCACAGCTGTGGAGTCTCAGAGAAATTATCACAGGTGCTATGACTTGTCTGTTGCCACAAAGGAGATGGAATTGGGGTTGTCATGGCTATGATATCACAGAGAGGTTTTAATCGGTTCTGTCTCTTCTGTGATGTCACGGAGAGGGGAATTACGGGTCTGTCACTGCTGTGGTGTTCCTTTGGGGCTGAAATTAAGGCTGCCGTGGCTGTGATGTCACAGATAGAGGAAACCTGAGTCTGTCCCTGCTGTGGTGTCACAGAGAGGGGAAAACTGGGGCTGATCACTGTTGTGCAGTGAAAGTTACACAGGTGCTATGACTTGTCTGTTGCCACACAGGGAATGGAATTGGGGTTGTTCGGGCTGTGGTATCACAGAGAGATTTAAATTGGTTCTGTCATGACTGTGATGTCCCAGAGAGGGGAATAATGCGTCTGTCACCACTGTGGTGTCGCAGAGAGGTGTAAACTGGACTTGTCATTGCAGTGATCTCACCGAGAGGAGAAAACTGAGGCTTTCACTGCTGTGGCTTATCAGAGGGGATGAATTCTGACTTGTCTTTGATATCATGTCACAGAGAGGAGAAAACTGGCACTATCACCGCTGTAAATGTTACAGATAGGTGTAAGTTGGGCTTGTTCAATCTGTGGGGTGACAGAAAGGGTGAAATTTGGCCTGTCAGTGCTGTGATGTCATAATGGGTGGAAAGTGCATCTTTGACTGCTGTGCTGTCACAGGCAGGCGTAAATTGGGGTTCCCACAGTTGTGATGTCACAGAGAGGGGAAAATTGGGGCTATCACTGCTGTGGAGTCTCAGAGAAAGTAACACAGGTGTTATGACTTGTCTGTTGCCACAAAGGAGATGGAATTGGAGTTGTCATGCCTATGGTATGTCAGAGAGGTTTTAATTGGTTCTGTCTGTTCTGGGATGTCACAGAGCGGGGAATAATGGGTCTGTCAGTGCTGTGGTGTTCCATCAGTGCTGAAATTAAGGCTGCCATGGCTGTGATGTCACGATAGAGGAAACCTGAGTCTGTCCCTGCTGTGGTGTCACAGAGAGGGGAAAACTGGGGCTGATCACTGTTGTGCAGTGACACAGAAATTTACAGAGGTGCTATGACTTGTCTGTTGCCACACAGGGAATGGAATTGGGGTTGTTCGGGCTGTGGTATCACAGAGAGGTTTAAATTGGTTCTGTCATGACTGTGATGTCCCAGAGAGGGGAATAATGCGTCTGTCACCACTGTGGTGTCGCAGAGAGGTGTAAACTGGACTTGTCATTGCAGTGATCTCACCGAGAGGAGAAAACTGAGGCTTTCACTGCTGTGGCTTATCAGAGGGGATGAATTCTGACTTGTCTTTGATATCATGTCACAGAGAGGAGAAAACTGGCACTATCACCGCTGTAAATGTTACAGATAAGTGTAAGTTGGGCTTGTTCAATCTGTGGGGTGACAGAAAGGGTGAAATTTGGCCTGTCAGTGCTGTGATATCATAATGGGTGGAAAGTGCATCTTTGACTGCTGTGCTGTCACAGGCAGGCGTAAATTGGGGTTCCCACAGTTGTGATGTCACAGAGAGGGGAAAATTGGGGCTATCACAGCTGTGGAGTCTCAGAGAAAGTAACACAGGTGTTATGACTTGTCTGTTGCCACAAAGGAGATGGAATTGGGGTTGTCATGCCTATGGTATGTCAGAGAGGTTTTAATTGGTTCTGTCTGTTCTGGGATGTCACAGAGCGGGGAATAATGGGTCTGTCAGTGCTGTGGTGTTCCATCAGAGCTGAAATTAAGGCTGCCATGGCTGTGATGTCACGATAGAGGAAACCTGAGTCTGTCCCTGCTGTGGTGTCACAGAGAGGGGAAAACTGGGGCTGATCACTGTTGTGCAGTGACAGAGAAATTTACAGAGGTGCTATGACTTGTCTGTTGCCACACAGGGAATAGAATTGGGGTTGTTCGGGCTGTGGTATCACAGAGAGTTTTAAATTGGTTCTGTCATGATTGTGATGTCCCAGAGAGGGGAATAATGCGTCTGTCACCACTGTGGTGTCACAGACAGGCGTAATTTAGAGTTGTCACTGCAGTAATGTCACAGAGACCTTGAACTGGGTCCCTCA
This sequence comes from Cyanistes caeruleus, assembly GCF_971803275.1. Lineage (NCBI taxonomy): Eukaryota > Metazoa > Chordata > Aves > Passeriformes > Paridae > Cyanistes > Cyanistes caeruleus. The sequence continues at coordinate 619,452 of NW_028255913.1, read as the reverse complement.
TTGGTGTGATGTCACACACAGAGAGGAGAATACTGAGGCTGCCGCTGCTCTGGTGTCACAGAGAGGAGTAGTTTTGGCCTGTCACTGCTGTGATGTCAGAGAGAGGGGAAAGCGGGTCTGTCACTGCTGCGGTGTTCCAAAGGGGATGAATTTGAGGCTGTCCTAAGTGTGATGTCACAGAGAGGGGAAAATTGAGGCAGCCACTACTGTGGTGTCACAGAGAGGCGTAAATTAGAGTTGTCAGTGCTGTGATGTCACAGGGAGGCGAAAATTGGGCCTCTCTCAGATGTGATGTCACAGAGAGAGGCGTAATGGATCTGTGAGTGCTGTGGTGTCACCGAGAGGCATAAATTAGAGTTGTCAGTGCAGTGATGTCACGGAGAGGAGAAACTGGGTCCCTCATTGGTGTGATGTCACAGATAGAGGAAACCTGAGTCTGCCACTGCAGTGATGTCACGGAGAGGGGAAAACTGGGGCTATCACAGCTGTGGAGTCTCAGAGAAATTATCACAGGTGCTATGACTTGTCTGTTGCCACAAAGGAGATGGAATTGGGGTTGTCATGGCTATGATATCACAGAGAGGTTTTAATCGGTTCTGTCTCTTCTGTGATGTCACGGAGAGGGGAATTACGGGTCTGTCACTGCTGTGGTGTTCCTTTGGGGCTGAAATTAAGGCTGCCGTGGCTGTGATGTCACAGATAGAGGAAACCTGAGTCTGTCCCTGCTGTGGTGTCACAGAGAGGGGAAAACTGGGGCTGATCACTGTTGTGCAGTGAAAGTTACACAGGTGCTATGACTTGTCTGTTGCCACACAGGGAATGGAATTGGGGTTGTTAGGGCTGTGGTATCACAGAGAGATTTAAATTGGTTCTGTCATGACTGTGATGTCCCAGAGAGGGGAATAATGCGTCTGTCACCACTGTGGTGTCGCAGAGAGGTGTAAACTGGACTTGTCATTGCAGTGATCTCACCGAGAGGAGAAAACTGAGGCTTTCACTGCTGTGGCTTATCAGAGGGGATGAATTCTGACTTGTCTTTGATATCATGTCACAGAGAGGAGAAAACTGGCACTATCACCGCTGTAAATGTTACAGATAAGTGTAAGTTGGGCTTGTTCAATCTGTGGGGTGACAGAAAGGGTGAAATTTGGCCTGTCAGTGCTGTGATGTCATAATGGGTGGAAAGTGCATCTTTGACTGCTGTGCTGTCACAGGCAGGCGTAAATTGGGGTTCCCACAGTTGTGATGTCACAGAGAGGGGAGAATTGGGGCTATCACAGCTGTGGAGTCTCAGAGAAAGTAACACAGGTGTTATGACTTGTCTGTTGCCACAAAGGAGATGGAATTGGGGTTGTCATGCCTATGGTATGTCAGAGAGGTTTTAATTGGTTCTGTCTGTTCTGGGATGTCACAGAGCGGGGAATAATGGGTCTGTCAGTGCTGTGGTGTTCCATCAGAGCTGAAATTAAGGCTGCCATGGCTGTGATGTCACGATAGAGGAAACCTGAGTCTGTCCCTGCTGTGGTGTCACAGAGAGGGGAAAACTGGGGCTGATCACTGTTGTGCAGTGACAGAGAAATTTACAGAGGTGCTGTGACTTGTCTGTTGCCACACAGGGAATAGAATTGGGGTTGTTCGGGCTGTGGTATCACAGAGAGTTTTAAATTGGTTCTGTCATGATTGTGATGTCCCAGAGAGGGGAATAATGCGTCTGTCACCACTGTGGTGTCACAGACAGGCGTAATTTAGAGTTGTCACTGCAGTAATGTCACAGAGACCTTGAACTGGGTCCCTCATTGGTGTGATGTCACACACAGAGAGGAGAATACTGAGGCTGCCGCTGCTCTGGTGTCACAGAGAGGAGTAGTTTTGGCCTGTCACTGCTGTGATGTCAGAGAGAGGGGAAAGCGGGTCTGTCACTGCTGCGGTGTTCCAAAGGGGATGAATTTGAGGCTGTCCTAAGTGTGATGTCACAGAGAGGGGAAAATTGAGGCAGCCACTACTGTGGTGTCACAGAGAGGCGTAAATTAGAGTTGTCAGTGCTGTGATGTCACAGGGAGGCGAAAATTGGGCCTCTCTCAGATGTGATGTCACAGAGAGAGGCGTAATGGATCTGTGAGTGCTGTGGTGTCACCGAGAGGCATAAATTAGAGTTGTCAGTGCAGTGATGTCACGGAGAGGAGAAACTGGGTCCCTCATTGGTGTGATGTCAGAGATAGAGGAAACCTGAGTCTGCCACTGCAGTGATGTCACGGAGAGGGGAAAACTGGGGCTATCACAGCTGTGGAGTCTCAGAGAAATTATCACAGGTGCTATGACTTGTCTGTTGCCACAAAGGAGATGGAATTGGGGTTGTCATGGCTATGATATCACAGAGAGGTTTTAATCGGTTCTGTCTCTTCTGTGATGTCACGGAGAGGGGAATTACGGGTCTGTCACTGCTGTGGTGTTCCTTTGGGGCTGAAATTAAGGCTGCCGTGGCTGTGATGTCACAGATAGAGGAAACCTGAGTCTGTCCCTGCTGTGGTGTCACAGAGAGGGGAAAACTGGGGCTGATCACTGTTGTGCAGTGAAAGTTACACAGGTGCTATGACTTGTCTGTTGCCACACAGGGAATGGAATTGGGGTTGTTAGGGCTGTGGTATCACAGAGAGATTTAAATTGGTTCTGTCATGACTGTGATGTCCCAGAGAGGGGAATAATGCGTCTGTCACCACTGTGGTGTCGCAGAGAGGTGTAAACTGGACTTGTCATTGCAGTGATCTCACCGAGAGGAGAAAACTGAGGCTTTCACTGCTGTGGCTTATCAGAGGGGATGAATTCTGACTTGTCTTTGATATCATGTCACAGAGAGGAGAAAACTGGCACTATCACCGCTGTAAATGTTACAGATAAGTGTAAGTTGGGCTTGTTCAATCTGTGGGGTGACAGAAAGGGTGAAATTTGGCCTGTCAGTGCTGTGATGTCATAATGGGTGGAAAGTGCATCTTTGACTGCTGTGCTGTCACAGGCAGGCGTAAATTGGGGTTCCCACAGTTGTGATGTCACAGAGAGGGGAAAATTGGGGCTATCACAGCTGTGGAGTCTCAGAGAAAGTAACACAGGTGTTATGACTTGTCTGTTGCCACAAAGGAGATGGAATTGGGGTTGTCATGCCTATGGTATGTCAGAGAGGTTTTAATTGGTTCTGTCTGTTCTGGGATGTCACAGAGCGGGGAATAATGGGTCTGTCAGTGCTGTGGTGTTCCATCAGAGCTGAAATTAAGGCTGCCATGGCTGTGATGTCACGATAGAGGAAACCTGAGTCTGTCCCTGCTGTGGTGTCACAGAGAGGGGAAAACTGGGGCTGATCACTGTTGTGCAGTGACAGAAATTTACAGAGGTGCTATGACTTGTCTGTTGCCACACAGGGAATAGAATTGGGGTTGTTCGGGCTTTGGTATCACAGAGAGTTTTAAATTGGTTCTGTCATGATTGTGATGTCCCAGAGAGGGGAATAATGCGTCTGTCAGCACTGTGGTGTCACAGACAGGCGTAATTTAGAGTTGTCACTGCAGTAATGTCACAGAGACCTTGAACTGGGTCCCTCATTGGTGTGATGTCACACACAGAGAGGAGAATACTGAGGCTGCCGCTGCTCTGGTGTCACAGAGAGGAGTAGTTTTGGCCTGTCACTGCTGTGATGTCAGAGAGAGGGGAAAGCGGGTCTGTCACTGCTGCGGTGTTCCAAAGGGGATGAATTTGAGGCTGTCCTAAGTGTGATGTCACAGAGAGGGGAAAATTGAGGCAGCCACTACTGTGGTGTCACAGAGAGGCGTAAATTAGAGTTGTCAGTGCTGTGATGTCACAGGGAGGCGAAAATTGGGCCTCTCTCAGATGTGATGTCACAGAGAGAGGCGTAATGGATGTGTGAGTGCTGTGGTGTCACCGAGAGGCATAAATTAGAGTTGTCAGTGCAGTGATGTCACGGAGAGGAGAAAGTGGGTCCCTCATTGGTGTGATGTCAGAGATAGAGGAAACCTGAGTCTGCCACTGCAGTGATGTCACGGAGAGGGGAAAACTGGGGCTATCACAGCTGTGGAGTCTCAGAGAAATTATCACAGGTGCTATGACTTGTCTGTTGCCACAAAGGAGATGGAATTGGGGTTGTCATGGCTATGATATCACAGAGAGGTTTTAATCGGTTCTGTCTCTTCTGTGATGTCACGGAGAGGGGAATTACGGGTCTGTCACTGCTGTGGTGTTCCTTTGGGGCTGAAATTAAGGCTGCCGTGGCTGTGATGTCACAGATAGAGGAAACCTGAGTCTGTCCCTGCTGTGGTGTCACAGAGAGGGGAAAACTGGGGCTGATCACTGTTGTGCAGTGAAAGTTACACAGGTGCTATGACTTGTCTGTTGCCACACAGGGAATGGAATTGGGGTTGTTCGGGCTGTGGTATCACAGAGAGATTTAAATTGGTTCTGTCATGACTGTGATGTCCCAGAGAGGGGAATAATGCGTCTGTCACCACTGTGGTGTCGCAGAGAGGTGTAAACTGGACTTGTCATTGCAGTGATCTCACCGAGAGGAGAAAACTGAGGCTTTCACTGCTGTGGCTTATCAGAGGGGATGAATTCTGACTTGTCTTTGATATCATGTCACAGAGAGGAGAAAACTGGCACTATCACCGCTGTAAATGTTACAGATAGGTGTAAGTTGGGCTTGTTCAATCTGTGGGGTGACAGAAAGGGTGAAATTTGGCCTGTCAGTGCTGTGATGTCATAATGGGTGGAAAGTGCATCTTTGACTGCTGTGCTGTCACAGGCAGGCGTAAATTGGGGTTCCCACAGTTGTGATGTCACAGAGAGGGGAAAATTGGGGCTATCACTGCTGTGGAGTCTCAGAGAAAGTAACACAGGTGTTATGACTTGTCTGTTGCCACAAAGGAGATGGAATTGGAGTTGTCATGCCTATGGTATGTCAGAGAGGTTTTAATTGGTTCTGTCTGTTCTGGGATGTCACAGAGCGGGGAATAATGGGTCTGTCAGTGCTGTGGTGTTCCATCAGTGCTGAAATTAAGGCTGCCATGGCTGTGATGTCACGATAGAGGAAACCTGAGTCTGTCCCTGCTGTGGTGTCACAGAGAGGGGAAAACTGGGGCTGATCACTGTTGTGCAGTGACACAGAAATTTACAGAGGTGCTATGACTTGTCTGTTGCCACACAGGGAATGGAATTGGGGTTGTTCGGGCTGTGGTATCACAGAGAGTTTTAAATTGGTTCTGTCATGACTGTGATGTCCCAGAGAGGGGAATAATGCGTCTGTCACCACTGTGGTGTCGCAGAGAGGTGTAAACTGGACTTGTCATTGCAGTGATCTCACCGAGAGGAGAAAACTGAGGCTTTCACTGCTGTGGCTTATCAGAGGGGATGAATTCTGACTTGTCTTTGATATCATGTCACAGAGAGGAGAAAACTGGCACTATCACCGCTGTAAATGTTACAGATAGGTGTAAGTTGGGCTTGTTCAATCTGTGGGGTGACAGAAAGGGTGAAATTTGGCCTGTCAGTGCTGTGATATCATAATGGGTGGAAAGTGCATCTTTGACTGCTGTGCTGTCACAGGCAGGCGTAAATTGGGGTTCCCACAGTTGTGATGTCACAGAGAGGGGAAAACTGGGGCTATCACAGCTGTGGAGTCTCAGAGAAAGTAACACAGGTGTTATGACTTGTCTGTTGCCACAAAGGAGATGGAATTGGGGTTGTCATGCCTATGGTATGTCAGAGAGGTTTTAATTGGTTCTGTCTGTTCTGGGATGTCACAGAGCGGGGAATAATGGGTCTGTCAGTGCTGTGGTGTTCCATCAGTGCTGAAATTAAGGCTGCCATGGCTGTGATGTCACGATAGAGGAAACCTGAGTCTGTCCCTGCTGTGGTGTCACAGAGAGGGGAAAACTGGGCCTGATCACTGTTGTGCAGTGACAGAGAAATTTACAGAGGTGCTATGACTTGTCTGTTGCCACACAGGGAATGGAATTGGGGTTGTTCGGGCTGTGGTATCACAGAGAGTTTTAAATTGGTTCTGTCATGACTGTGATGTCCCAGAGAGGGGAATAATGCGTCTGTCACCACTGTGGTGTCGCAGAGAGGTGTAAACTGGACTTGTCATTGCAGTGATCTCACCGAGAGGAGAAAACTGAGGCTTTCACTGCTGTGGCTTATCAGAGGGGATGAATTCTGACTTGTCTTTGATATCATGTCACAGAGAGGAGAAAACTGGCACTATCACCGCTGTAAATGTTACAGATAAGTGTAAGTTGGGCTTGTTCAATCTGTGGGGTGACAGAAAGGGTGAAATTTGGCCTGTCAGTGCTGTGATATCATAATGGGTGGAAAGTGCATCTTTGACTGCTGTGCTGTCACAGGCAGGCGTAAATTGGGGTTCCCACAGTTGTGATGTCACAGAGAGGGGAAAACTGGGGCTATCACAGCTGTGGAGTCTCAGAGAAAGTAACACAGGTGTTATGACTTGTCTGTTGCCACAAAGGAGATGGAATTGGGGTTGTCATGCCTATGGTATGTCAGAGAGGTTTTAATTGGTTCTGTCTGTTCTGGGATGTCACAGAGCGGGGAATAATGGGTCTGTCAGTGCTGTGGTGTTCCATCAGAGCTGAAATTAAGGCTGCCATGGCTGTGATGTCACGATAGAGGAAACCTGAGTCTGTCCCTGCTGTGGTGTCACAGAGAGGGGAAAACTGGGGCTGATCACTGTTGTGCAGTGACAGAGAAATTTACAGAGGTGCTATGACTTGTCTGTTGCCACACAGGGAATAGAATTGGGGTTGTTCGGGCTGTGGTATCACAGAGAGTTTTAAATTGGTTCTGTCATGATTGTGATGTCCCAGAGAGGGGAATAATGCGTCTGTCACCACTGTGGTGTCACAGACAGGCGTAATTTAGAGTTGTCACTGCAGTAATGTCACAGAGACCTTGAACTGGGTCCCTCATTGGTGTGATGTCACACACAGAGAGGAGAATACTGAGGCTGCCGCTGCTCTGGTGTCACAGTGAGGAGTAGTTTTGGCCTGTCACTGCTGTGATGTCAGAGAGAGGGGAAAGCGGGTCTGTCACTGCTGCGGTGTTCCAAAGGGGATGAATTTGAGGCTGTCCTAAGTGTGATGTCACAGAGAGGGGAAAATTGAGGCAGCCACTACTGTGGTGTCACAGAGAGGCGTAAATTAGAGTTGTCAGTGCTGTGATGTCACAGGGAGGCGAAAATTGGGCCTCTCTCAGATGTGATGTCACAGAGAGAGGCGTAATGGATCTGTGAGTGCTGTGGTGTCACCGAGAGGCATAAATTAGAGTTGTCAGTGCAGTGATGTCACGGAGAGGAGAAACTGGGTCCCTCATTGGTGTGATGTCAGAGATAGAGGAAACCTGAGTCTGCCACTGCAGTGATGTCACGGAGAGGGGAAAACTGGGGCTATCACAGCTGTGGAGTCTCAGAGAAATTATCACAGGTGCTATGACTTGTCTGTTGCCACAAAGGAGATGGAATTGGGGTTGTCATGGCTATGATATCACAGAGAGGTTTTAATCGGTTCTGTCTCTTCTGTGATGTCACGGAGAGGGGAATTATGGGTCTGTCACTGCTGTGGTGTTCCTTTGGGGCTGAAATTAAGGCTGCCGTGGCTGTGATGTCACAGATAGAGGAAACCTGAGTCTGTCCCTGCTGTGGTGTCACAGAGAGGGGAAAACTGGGGCTGATCACTGTTGTGCAGTGAAAGTTACACAGGTGCTATGACTTGTCTGTTGCCACACAGGGAATGGAATTGGGGTTGTTAGGGCTGTGGTATCACAGAGAGATTTAAATTGGTTCTGTCATGACTGTGATGTCCCAGAGAGGGGAATAATGCGTCTGTCACCACTGTGGTGTCACAGAGAGGTGTAAACTGGACTTGTCATTGCAGTGATCTCACCGAGAGGAGAAAACTGAGGCTTTCACTGCTGTGGCTTATCAGAGGGGACGAATTCTGACTTGTCTTTGATATCATGTCACAGAGAGGAGAAAACTGGCACTATCACCGCTGTAAATGTTACAGATAAGTGTAAGTTGGGCTTGTTCAATCTGTGGGGTGACAGAAAGGGTGAAATTTGGCCTGTCAGTGCTGTGATGTCATAATGGGTGGAAAGTGCATCTTTGACTGCTGTGCTGTCACAGGCAGGCGTAAGTTGGGGTTCCCACAGTTGTGATGTCACAGAGAAAGGAAAATTGGGGCTATCACAGCTGTGGAGTCTCAGAGAAAGTAACACAGGTGTTATGACTTGTCTGTTGCCACAAAGGAGATGGAATTGGGGTTGTCATGCCTATGGTATGTCAGAGAGGTTTTAATTGGTTCTGTCTGTTCTGGGATGTCACAGAGCGGGGAATAATGGGTCTGTCAGTGCTGTGGTGTTCCATCAGAGCTGAAATTAAGGCTGCCATGGCTGTGATGTCACGATAGAGGAAACCTGAGTCTGTCCCTGCTGTGGTGTCACAGAGAGGGGAAAACTGGGCCTGATCACTGTTGTGCAGTGACAGAGAAATTTACAGAGGTGCTATGACTTGTCTGTTGCCACACAGGGAATAGAATTGGGGTTGTTCGGGGTGTGGTATCACAGAGAGTTTTAAATTGGTTCTGTCATGATTGTGATGTCCCAGAGAGGGGAATAATGCGTCTGTCACCACTGTGGTGTCACAGACAGGCGTAATTTAGAGTTGTCACTGCAGTAATGTCACAGAGACCTTGAACTGGGTCCCTCATTGGTGTGATGTCACACACAGAGAGGAGAATACTGAGGCTGCCGCTGCTCTGGTGTCACAGAGAGGAGTAGTTTTGGCCTGTCACTGCTGTGATGTCAGAGAGAGGGGAAAGCGGGTCTGTCACTGCTGCGGTGTTCCAAAGGGGATGAATTTGAGGCTGTCCTAAGTGTGATGTCACAGAGAGGGGAAAATTGAGGCAGCCACTACTGTGGTGTCACAGAGAGGCGTAAATTAGAGTTGTCAGTGCTGTGATGTCACAGTGAGGCGAAAATTGGGCCTCTCTCAGATGTGATGTCACAGAGAGAGGCGTAATGGATCTGTGAGTGCTGTGGTGTCACCGAGAGGCATAAATTAGAGTTGTCAGTGCCGTGATGTCACGGAGAGGAGAAACTGGGTCCCTCATTGGTGTGATGTCACAGATAGAGGAAACCTGAGTCTGCCACTGCAGTGATGTCACGGAGAGGGGAAAACTGGGGCTATCACAGCTGTGGAGTCTCAGAGAAATTATCACAGGTGCTATGACTTGTCTGTTGCCACAAAGGAGATGGAATTGGGGTTGTCATGGCTATGATATCACAGAGAGGTTTTAATCGGTTCTGTCTCTTCTGTGATGTCACGGAGAGGGGAATTACGGGTCTGTCACTGCTGTGGTGTTCCTTTGGGGCTGAAATTAAGGCTGCCGTGGCTGTGATGTCACAGATAGAGGAAACCTGAGTCTGTCCCTGCTGTGGTGTCACAGAGAGGGGAAAACTGGGGCTGATCACTGTTGTGCAGTGAAAGTTACACAGGTGCTATGACTTGTCTGTTGCCACACAGGGAATGGAATTGGGGTTGTTAGGGCTGTGGTATCACAGAGAGATTTAAATTGGTTCTGTCATGACTGTGATGTCCCAGAGAGGGGAATAATGCGTCTGTCACCACTGTGGTGTCGCAGAGAGGTGTAAACTGGACTTGTCATTGCAGTGATCTCACCGAGAGGAGAAAACTGAGGCTTTCACTGCTGTGGCTTATCAGAGGGGATGAATTCTGACTTGTCTTTGATATCATGTCACAGAGAGGAGAAAACTGGCACTATCACCGCTGTAAATGTTACAGATAAGTGTAAGTTGGGCTTGTTCAATCTGTGGGGTGACAGAAAGGGTGAAATTTGGCCTGTCAGTGCTGTGATGTCATAATGGGTGGAAAGTGCATCTTTGACTGCTGTGCTGTCACAGGCAGGCGTAAATTGGGGTTCCCACAGTTGTGATGTCACAGAGAGGGGAGAATTGGGGCTATCACAGCTGTGGAGTCTCAGAGAAAGTAACACAGGTGTTATGACTTGTCTGTTGCCACAAAGGAGATGGAATTGGGGTTGTCATGCCTATGGTATGTCAGAGAGGTTTTAATTGGTTCTGTCTGTTCTGGGATGTCACAGAGCGGGGAATAATGGGTCTGTCAGTGCTGTGGTGTTCCATCAGAGCTGAAATTAAGGCTGCCATGGCTGTGATGTCACGATAGAGGAAACCTGAGTCTGTCCCTGCTGTGGTGTCACAGAGAGGGGAAAACTGGGGCTGATCACTGTTGTGCAGTGACAGAGAAATTTACAGAGGTGCTGTGACTTGTCTGTTGCCACACAGGGAATAGAATTGGGGTTGTTCGGGCTGTGGTATCACAGAGAGTTTTAAATTGGTTCTGTCATGATTGTGATGTCCCAGAGAGGGGAATAATGCGTCTGTCACCACTGTGGTGTCACAGACAGGCGTAATTTAGAGTTGTCACTGCAGTAATGTCACAGAGACCTTGAACTGGGTCCCTCATTGGTGTGATGTCACACACAGAGAGGAGAATACTGAGGCTGCCGCTGCTCTGGTGTCACAGAGAGGAGTAGTTTTGGCCTGTCACTGCTGTGATGTCAGAGAGAGGGGAAAGCGGGTCTGTCACTGCTGCGGTGTTCCAAAGGGGATGAATTTGAGGCTGTCCTAAGTGTGATGTCACAGAGAGGGGAAAATTGAGGCAGCCACTACTGTGGTGTCACAGAGAGGCGTAAATTAGAGTTGTCAGTGCTGTGATGTCACAGGGAGGCGAAAATTGGGCCTCTCTCAGATGTGATGTCACAGAGAGAGGCGTAATGGATCTGTGAGTGCTGTGGTGCCACCGAGAGGCATAAATTAGAGTTGTCAGTGCAGTGATGTCACGGAGAGGAGAAACTGGGTCCCTCATTGGTGTGATGTCAGAGATAGAGGAAACCTGAGTCTGCCACTGCAGTGATGTCACGGAGAGGGGAAAACTGGGGCTATCACAGCTGTGGAGTCTCAGAGAAATTATCACAGGTGCTATGACTTGTCTGTTGCCACAAAGGAGATGGAATTGGGGTTGTCATGGCTATGATATCACAGAGAGGTTTTAATCGGTTCTGTCTCTTCTGTGATGTCACGGAGAGGGGAATTACGGGTCTGTCACTGCTGTGGTGTTCCTTTGGGGCTGAAATTAAGGCTGCCGTGGCTGTGATGTCACAGATAGAGGAAACCTGAGTCTGTCCCTGCTGTGGTGTCACAGAGAGGGGAAAACTGGGGCTGATCACTGTTGTGCAGTGAAAGTTACACAGGTGCTATGACTTGTCTGTTGCCACACAGGGAATGGAATTGGGGTTGTTAGGGCTGTGGTATCACAGAGAGATTTAAATTGGTTCTGTCATGACTGTGATGTCCCAGAGAGGGGAATAATGCGTCTGTCACCACTGTGGTGTCGCAGAGAGGTGTAAACTGGACTTGTCATTGCAGTGATCTCACCGAGAGGAGAAAACTGAGGCTTTCACTGCTGTGGCTTATCAGAGGGGATGAATTCTGACTTGTCTTTGATATCATGTCACAGAGAGGAGAAAACTGGCACTATCACCGCTGTAAATGTTACAGATAAGTGTAAGTTGGGCTTGTTCAATCTGTGGGGTGACAGAAAGGGTGAAATTTGGCCTGTCAGTGCTGTGATGTCATAATGGGTGGAAAGTGCATCTTTGACTGCTGTGCTGTCACAGGCAGGCGTAAATTGGGGTTCCCACAGTTGTGATGTCACAGAGAGGGGAGAATTGGGGCTATCACAGCTGTGGAGTCTCAGAGAAAGTAACACAGGTGTTATGACTTGTCTGTTGCCACAAAGGAGATGGAATTGGGGTTGTCATGCCTATGGTATGTCAGAGAGGTTTTAATTGGTTCTGTCTGTTCTGGGATGTCACAGAGCGGGGAATAATGGGTCTGTCAGTGCTGTGGTGTTCCATCAGAGCTGAAATTAAGGCTGCCATGGCTGTGATGTCACGATAGAGGAAACCTGAGTCTGTCCCTGCTGTGGTGTCACAGAGAGGGGAAAACTGGGGCTGATCACTGTTGTGCAGTGACAGAGAAATTTACAGAGGTGCTGTGACTTGTCTGTTGCCACACAGGGAATAGAATTGGGGTTGTTCGGGCTGTGGTATCACAGAGAGTTTTAAATTGGTTCTGTCATGATTGTGATGTCCCAGAGAGGGGAATAATGCGTCTGTCACCACTGTGGTGTCACAGACAGGCGTAATTTAGAGTTGTCACTGCAGTAATGTCACAGAGACCTTGAACTGGGTCCCTCATTGGTGTGATGTCACACACAGAGAGGAGAATACTGAGGCTGCCGCTGCTCTGGTGTCACAGAGAGGAGTAGTTTTGGCCTGTCACTGCTGTGATGTCAGAGAGAGGGGAAAGCGGGTCTGTCACTGCTGCGGTGTTCCAAAGGGGATGAATTTGAGGCTGTCCTAAGTGTGATGTCACAGAGAGGGGAAAATTGAGGCAGCCACTACTGTGGTGTCACAGAGAGGCGTAAATTAGAGTTGTCAGTGCTGTGATGTCACAGGGAGGCGAAAATTGGGCCTCTCTCAGATGTGATGTCACAGAGAGAGGCGTAATGGATCTGTGAGTGCTGTGGTGCCACCGAGAGGCATAAATTAGAGTTGTCAGTGCAGTGATGTCACGGAGAGGAGAAACTGGGTCCCTCATTGGTGTGATGTCAGAGATAGAGGAAACCTGAGTCTGCCACTGCAGTGATGTCACGGAGAGGGGAAAACTGGGGCTATCACAGCTGTGGAGTCTCAGAGAAATTATCACAGGTGCTATGACTTGTCTGTTGCCACAAAGGAGATGGAATTGGGGTTGTCATGGCTATGATATCACAGAGAGGTTTTAATCGGTTCTGTCTCTTCTGTGATGTCACGGAGAGGGGAATTACGGGTCTGTCACTGCTGTGGTGTTCCTTTGGGGCTGAAATTAAGGCTGCCGTGGCTGTGATGTCACAGATAGAGGAAACCTGAGTCTGTCCCTGCTGTGGTGTCACAGAGAGGGGAAAACTGGGGCTGATCACTGTTGTGCAGTGAAAGTTACACAGGTGCTATGACTTGTCTGTTGCCACACAGGGAATGGAATTGGGGTTGTTAGGGCTGTGGTATCACAGAGAGATTTAAATTGGTTCTGTCATGACTGTGATGTCCCAGAGAGGGGAATAATGCGTCTGTCACCACTGTGGTGTCGCAGAGAGGTGTAAACTGGACTTGTCATTGCAGTGATCTCACCGAGAGGAGAAAACTGAGGCTTTCACTGCTGTGGCTTATCAGAGGGGATGAATTCTGACTTGTCTTTGATATCATGTCACAGAGAGGAGAAAACTGGCACTATCACCGCTGTAAATGTTACAGATAAGTGTAAGTTGGGCTTGTTCAATCTGTGGGGTGACAGAAAGGGTGAAATTTGGCCTGTCAGTGCTGTGATGTCATAATGGGTGGAAAGTGCATCTTTGACTGCTGTGCTGTCACAGGCAGGCGTAAATTGGGGTTCCCACAGTTGTGATGTCACAGAGAGGGGAGAATTGGGGCTATCACAGCTGTGGAGTCTCAGAGAAAGTAACACAGGTGTTATGACTTGTCTGTTGCCACAAAGGAGATGGAATTGGGGTTGTCATGCCTATGGTATGTCAGAGAGGTTTTAATTGGTTCTGTCTGTTCTGGGATGTCACAGAGCGGGGAATAATGGGTCTGTCAGTGCTGTGGTGTTCCATCAGAGCTGAAATTAAGGCTGCCATGGCTGTGATGTCACGATAGAGGAAACCTGAGTCTGTCCCTGCTGTGGTGTCACAGAGAGGGGAAAACTGGGGCTGATCACTGTTGTGCAGTGACAGAGAAATTTACAGAGGTGCTGTGACTTGTCTGTTGCCACACAGGGAATAGAATTGGGGTTGTTCGGGCTGTGGTATCACAGAGAGTTTTAAATTGGTTCTGTCATGATTGTGATGTCCCAGAGAGGGGAATAATGCGTCTGTCACCACTGTGGTGTCACAGACAGGCGTAATTTAGAGTTGTCACTGCAGTAATGTCACAGAGACCTTGAACTGGGTCCCTCATTGGTGTGATGTCACACACAGAGAGGAGAATACTGAGGCTGCCGCTGCTCTGGTGTCACAGAGAGGAGTAGTTTTGGCCTGTCACTGCTGTGATGTCAGAGAGAGGGGAAAGCGGGTCTGTCACTGCTGCGGTGTTCCAAAGGGGATGAATTTGAGGCTGTCCTAAGTGTGATGTCACAGAGAGGGGAAAATTGAGGCAGCCACTACTGTGGTGTCACAGAGAGGCGTAAATTAGAGTTGTCAGTGCTGTGATGTCAGAGGGAGGCGAAAATTGGGCCTCTCTCAGATGTGATGTCACAGAGAGAGGCGTAATGGATGTGTGAGTGCTGTGGTGTCACCGAGAGGCATAAATTAGAGTTGTCAGTGCAGTGATGTCACGGAGAGGAGAAACTGGGTCCCTCATTGGTGTGATGTCAGAGATAGAGGAAACCTGAGTCTGCCACTGCAGTGATGTCACGGAGAGGGGAAAACTGGGGCTATCACAGCTGTGGAGTCTCAGAGAAATTATCACAGGTGCTATGACTTGTCTGTTGCCACAAAGGAGATGGAATTGGGGTTGTCATGGCTATGATATCACAGAGAGGTTTTAATCGGTTCTGTCTCTTCTGTGATGTCACGGAGAGGGGAATTACGGGTCTGTCACTGCTGTGGTGTTCCTTTGGGGCTGAAATTAAGGCTGCCGTGGCTGTGATGTCACAGATAGAGGAAACCTGAGTCTGTCCCTGCTGTGGTGTCACAGAGAGGGGAAAACTGGGGCTGATCACTGTTGTGCAGTGAAAGTTACACAGGTGCTATGACTTGTCTGTTGCCACACAGGGAATGGAATTGGGGTTGTTAGGGCTGTGGTATCACAGAGAGATTTAAATTGGTTCTGTCATGACTGTGATGTCCCAGAGAGGGGAATAATGCGTCTGTCACCACTGTGGTGTCGCAGAGAGGTGTAAACTGGACTTGTCATTGCAGTGATCTCACCGAGAGGAGAAAACTGAGGCTTTCACTGCTGTGGCTTATCAGAGGGGATGAATTCTGACTTGTCTTTGATATCATGTCACAGAGAGGAGAAAACTGGCACTATCACCGCTGTAAATGTTACAGATAAGTGTAAGTTGGGCTTGTTCAATCTGTGGGGTGACAGAAAGGGTGAAATTTGGCCTGTCAGTGCTGTGATATCATAATGGGTGGAAAGTGCATCTTTGACTGCTGTGCTGTCACAGGCAGGCGTAAATTGGGGTTCCCACAGTTGTGATGTCACAGAGAGGGGAAAACTGGGGCTATCACAGCTGTGGAGTCTCAGAGAAAGTAACACAGGTGTTATGACTTGTCTGTTGCCACAAAGGAGATGGAATTGGGGTTGTCATGCCTATGGTATGTCAGAGAGGTTTTAATTGGTTCTGTCTGTTCTGGGATGTCACAGAGCGGGGAATAATGGGTCTGTCAGTGCTGTGGTGTTCCATCAGAGCTGAAATTAAGGCTGCCATGGCTGTGATGTCACGATAGAGGAAACCTGAGTCTGTCCCTGCTGTGGTGTCACAGAGAGGGGAAAACTGGGGCTGATCACTGTTGTGCAGTGACAGAGAAATTTACAGAGGTGCTATGACTTGTCTGTTGCCACACAGGGAATAGAATTGGGGTTGTTCGGGCTGTGGTATCACAGAGAGTTTTAAATTGGTTCTGTCATGATTGTGATGTCCCAGAGAGGGGAATAATGCGTCTGTCACCACTGTGGTGTCACAGACAGGCGTAATTTAGAGTTGTCACTGCAGTAATGTCACAGAGACCTTGAACTGGGTCCCTCATTGGTGTGATGTCACACACAGAGAGGAGAATACTGAGGCTGCCGCTGCTCTGGTGTCACAGTGAGGAGTAGTTTTGGCCTGTCACTGCTGTGATGTCAGAGAGAGGGGAAAGCGGGTCTGTCACTGCTGCGGTGTTCCAAAGGGGATGAATTTGAGGCTGTCCTAAGTGTGATGTCACAGAGAGGGGAAAATTGAGGCAGCCACTACTGTGGTGTCACAGAGAGGCGTAAATTAGAGTTGTCAGTGCTGTGATGTCACAGGGAGGCGAAAATTGGGCCTCTCTCAGATGTGATGTCACAGAGAGAGGCGTAATGGATCTGTGAGTGCTGTGGTGTCACCGAGAGGCATAAATTAGAGTTGTCAGTGCAGTGATGTCACGGAGAGGAGAAACTGGGTCCCTCATTGGTGTGATGTCAGAGATAGAGGAAACCTGAGTCTGCCACTGCAGTGATGTCACGGAGAGGGGAAAACTGGGGCTATCACAGCTGTGGAGTCTCAGAGAAATTATCACAGGTGCTATGACTTGTCTGTTGCCACAAAGGAGATGGAATTGGGGTTGTCATGGCTATGATATCACAGAGAGGTTTTAATCGGTTCTGTCTCTTCTGTGATGTCACGGAGAGGGGAATTATGGGTCTGTCACTGCTGTGGTGTTCCTTTGGGGCTGAAATTAAGGCTGCCGTGGCTGTGATGTCACAGATAGAGGAAACCTGAGTCTGTCCCTGCTGTGGTGTCACAGAGAGGGGAAAACTGGGGCTGATCACTGTTGTGCAGTGAAAGTTACACAGGTGCTATGACTTGTCTGTTGCCACACAGGGAATGGAATTGGGGTTGTTCGGGCTGTGGTATCACAGAGAGATTTAAATTGGTTCTGTCATGACTGTGATGTCCCAGAGAGGGGAATAATGCGTCTGTCACCACTGTGGTGTCACAGAGAGGTGTAAACTGGACTTGTCATTGCAGTGATCTCACCGAGAGGAGAAAACTGAGGCTTTCACTGCTGTGGCTTATCAGAGGGGATGAATTCTGACTTGTCTTTGATATCATGTCACAGAGAGGAGAAAACTGGCACTATCACCGCTGTAAATGTTACAGATAAGTGTAAGTTGGGCTTGTTCAATCTGTGGGGTTACAGAAAGGGTGAAATTTGGCCTGTCAGTGCTGTGATATCATAATGGGTGGAAAGTGCATCTTTGACTGCTGTGCTGTCACAGGCAGGCGTAAATTGGGGTTCCCACAGTTGTGATGTCACAGAGAGGGGAAAACTGGGGCTATCACAGCTGTGGAGTCTCAGAGAAAGTAACACAGGTGTTATGACTTGTCTGTTGCCACAAAGGAGATGGAATTGGGGTTGTCATGCCTATGGTATGTCAGAGAGGTTTTAATTGGTTCTGTCTGTTCTGGGATGTCACAGAGCGGGGAATAATGGGTCTGTCAGTGCTGTGGTGTTCCATCAGAGCTGAAATTAAGGCTGCCATGGCTATGATGTCACGATAGAGGAAACCTGAGTCTGTCCCTGCTGTGGTGTCACAGAGAGGGGAAAACTGGGGCTGATCACTGTTGTGCAGTGACAGAGAAATTTACAGAGGTGCTATGACTTGTCTGTTGCCACACAGGGAATAGAATTGGGGTTGTTCGGGCTGTGGTATCACAGAGAGTTTTAAATTGGTTCTGTCATGATTGTGATGTCCCAGAGAGGGGAATAATGCGTCTGTCACCACTGTGGTGTCACAGACAGGCGTAATTTAGAGTTGTCACTGCAGTAATGTCACAGAGACCTTGAACTGGGTCCCTCATTGGTGTGATGTCACACACAGAGAGGAGAATACTGAGGCTGCCGCTGCTCTGGTGTCACAGTGAGGAGTAGTTTTGGCCTGTCACTGCTGTGATGTCAGAGAGAGGGGAAAGCGGGTCTGTCACTGCTGCGGTGTTCCAAAGGGGATGAATTTGAGGCTGTCCTAAGTGTGATGTCACAGAGAGGGGAAAATTGAGGCAGCCACTACTGTGGTGTCACAGAGAGGCGTAAATTAGAGTTGTCAGTGCTGTGATGTCACAGGGAGGCGAAAATTGGGCCTCTCTCAGATGTGATGTCACAGAGAGAGGCGTAATGGATCTGTGAGTGCTGTGGTGTCACCGAGAGGCATAAATTAGAGTTGTCAGTGCAGTGATGTCACGGAGAGGAGAAACTGGGTCCCTCATTGGTGTGATGTCAGAGATAGAGGAAACCTGAGTCTGCCACTGCAGTGATGTCACGGAGAGGGGAAAACTGGGGCTATCACAGCTGTGGAGTCTCAGAGAAATTATCACAGGTGCTATGACTTGTCTGTTGCCACAAAGGAGATGGAATTGGGGTTGTCATGGCTATGATATCACAGAGAGGTTTTAATCGGTTCTGTCTCTTCTGTGATGTCACGGAGAGGGGAATTATGGGTCTGTCACTGCTGTGGTGTTCCTTTGGGGCTGAAATTAAGGCTGCCGTGGCTGTGATGTCACAGATAGAGGAAACCTGAGTCTGTCCCTGCTGTGGTGTCACAGAGAGGGGAAAACTGGGGCTGATCACTGTTGTGCAGTGAAAGTTACACAGGTGCTATGACTTGTCTGTTGCCACACAGGGAATGGAATTGGGGTTGTTCGGGCTGTGGTATCACAGAGAGATTTAAATTGGTTCTGTCATGACTGTGATGTCCCAGAGAGGGGAATAATGCGTCTGTCACCACTGTGGTGTCACAGAGAGGTGTAAACTGGACTTGTCATTGCAGTGATCTCACCGAGAGGAGAAAACTGAGGCTTTCACTGCTGTGGCTTATCAGAGGGGACGAATTCTGACTTGTCTTTGATATCATGTCACAGAGAGGAGAAAACTGGCACTATCACCGCTGTAAATGTTACAGATAAGTGTAAGTTGGGCTTGTTCAATCTGTGGGGTGACAGAAAGGGTGAAATTTGGCCTGTCAGTGCTGTGATGTCATAATGGGTGGAAAGTGCATCTTTGACTGCTGTGCTGTCACAGGCAGGCGTAAGTTGGGGTTCCCACAGTTGTGATGTCACAGAGAAAGGAAAATTGGGGCTATCACAGCTGTGGAGTCTCAGAGAAAGTAACACAGGTGTTATGACTTGTCTGTTGCCACAAAGGAGATGGAATTGGGGTTGTCATGCCTATGGTATGTCAGAGAGGTTTTAATTGGTTCTGTCTGTTCTGGGATGTCACAGAGCGGGGAATAATGGGTCTGTCAGTGCTGTGGTGTTCCATCAGAGCTGAAATTACGGCTGCCATGGCCGTGATGTCACGATAGAGGAAACCTGAGTCTGTCCCTGCTGTGGTGTCACAGAGAGGGGAAAACTGGGGCTGATCACTGTTGTGCAGTGACAGAGAAATTTACAGAGGTGCTATGACTTGTCTGTTGCCACACAGGGAATAGAATTGGGGTTGTTCGGGCTGTGGTATCACAGAGAGTTTTAAATTGGTTCTGTCATGATTGTGATGTC